>NW_024870696.1:23795000-23987500 GCF_019054845.1 Dipodomys spectabilis
TTTCTTTTATTGTGTGTACTAGTCATGGGGCTTGAACTGAGGGCCGGGGAGCTGACCCTAAGCTTTTTTGCTCAAGGTTAGCACTTTATCGCTTGAGCCACAGCTGCACTTTTGGCTTTTTTTTTTTTTTTTTTTTTTTTTGGTGCTTAATTAGTGGTAAAAGTCTCAGACTTTTCTGCCTGGACTGACTTTGAACCTCATTCCTCAGATGTCAGCCTCCTGATTGGCTAGATTTATAGGCACAAGCCACCAGCACCCAGCTCAACCTTGTTTTTTAAATGTCTTACAACTAACTGAAAGCAAGAGAACTAAAGAGATATATAATGAAGCCAGCAAATGGGCAGCATGCTTATCTTCCACAGAGACGTTAAAAACCTACATAGTTGGTACACAGCAAATCACTAGATGAAGGTTTACTGAACTCGGCTCTGGAGGCTGTGGGCACAGTGACTGATACACAGACAAAGTGCTGTGGGTTTGTCCTCATTCTGACAATGGCCACGCTGTCTTGGATAAATCACTTCCTCTCACTTCTCACGCTGGCTACTTGGTGTATTTTGCTAGCAGGGAGCGGAGGGGCCCGTGGTTTGGCCCATGTGACCGAGGCTGTGCGGGCAGGGACCGAGGAGAGCCTGGAAAGGCAGAGGCCCACCCCCTTGTCCAGGCTGGGCCTCCTGGAGGGGGGCGGGCGGAGGCCGCAGCCACAGCTGATGATGAAGGGCGACACTGATCAAGATGCGTCGTATTCCTAAAGTGACATCTGAACTAAAACTCTTTGTGCCACTACTTAATAATTAAAAAAATATTAAGAACAAAACTCCACTTTGAAGATTTTGTGGCAGATGCTCTACTTTAGCATATTGTAATGATACGTGAATTAAAAAGTAGACTCCTCCTATGATCATTAGAAAACTGGGTCTTCAAATGGTACGAAAGAAGCTAGATAGTGGACATTTCCAAATTGCTGGACGGTGCACGCCTGTAATCCCAGCACAGAAAGCTGAGGTGCAGGGGCAGGTGCTGGAGCTCATGCTTGTATTCTGGAGTCTGAGGTCTGAGGACCACGGTGCCAGGCAAGCCCATGAGACTCTTATCTCCAATAAACTACGCAAAGGGGGAAACAAGCCAGAAGTGGAGCTCCAGTGGTAGAGCGGTAGCCTTGAGCAAAAGAAGTTCAGGGACAGTGCCCAGGCCCTGAGGTTAAGCCTCAGGACCAGCACAGCACAAAGAAGGAAGGAAGGAAGGAAGGAAGGAAGGAAGCAAGGAAGGAAGGAAGGAAGGAAGGAAGGGAGGGAGGGAGGGAGGGAGGGAGGGAGGGAGGGAAGGAGAAGAGGGAGGGGGGGAGGGAGGGGAGGGGAGGGAGGAAGAGAGGCAGAGTGGAGGGAGGGAGGGAGGGAGGGCTGAGGTAGGAGGATGTGAGTTCAAGGTTAGTTCAATTCCTAGTACTTCCCAGGGAGAAGAGGGAGAGAGAGGGAAAATGGGGAGAATGAGAGGGGGAGGGAGAGAGGGGGAGAGGGGGAGAGAGAGGGAGAAAGGAGAGCGAGAGACAGAGAGAGAGAGAGAGCGCGCGAGGCTCTCATCAAGGTGGGAAAGATGAAGAGCGTGGTGTAGTGTCGCCGCTGCCTGAAGAAGTCAGTCCCTCCTTGGACATGTCTGATGCCGTGCTGTCCCTGGGTCGGATCCTGACTGCAGTGCCGAGGGCAGGAAGAGAGCCGCAGCTCTCCCCGGGCCACTGGGAGACACAGATTAAGCGAGGATAAGCAGGTGATGACGGCAGCGGGAGCTGGAAGGAAGTCTAGCATCCGACAGAGGAGCTTGGCGGGGAAGGACCACCCAGACAGCACGACCGCTGCACAAGCTGCACTGGCTTGTGAGGCGCAGCCGGGAGAGGCGGCGACCTCGGGCGCACAGGCCTGCTGCCTGCCGGGCCTGACGGTGACAATTCTGTCCACATTGCTCCCACACTCCGAATGTATCTTTTTGTGCCCATACTGGGGCTTGAATTCCTGGCGTAGTTCTCTTGCTTGGCTTTTTCACGCAAGGCCGGTGTTCTACCATTTGAGCCACACCCCCACTTCTGGCTTTTTGCTGGTTAACTGGAGAGAGGAGTTTCAGGGACTTCTTTTCTGTCCAGGCTGGCTTCTAACTGTGATCTTCCAATCTCAGCTTCTTGAGTAGCTAGGATTACAGACATGAACTGCCAGGAGTGGGCTTCTGGATTTATCTCTGCAGAGATAAAACCCGAGTTCAAATTTCAGTTTTACCATATCCTAGCTCTATGACCTGCAGGGTTATTAAACACACTGAGCACCATGTTTGCATCTATTAAGTAGAATACAATAATACCTTCTCTGTAAGAATCAAAATAAGTTAATATTTATAAAGTACAGAGTATGGTAGCTAGCATAAAAAACAGCTACCGAATTTTCCATTAGCTAAGTGTCCCTGAATTGTAGTCAATGACATTGAAATTGTTTAAAATAGCATTTAACGAAATGTTTACAAGCCTCCGTTCCAATACATCTACATGCTTTTCTTTTAGCTTAGTAATGAAGAATCTAAGCAGCACACTCTTGGAACACGTCTCCGCTGGCTACATGGCCAGACCATATTTCTTTTCCAGTATGAAAGATAATTTCACATGTAGAACAATTTAATGGTGTGTTATAATTTACTATTTTAAATAGCAATACAATCATATGGGGGTGTTTGGCTTGGGGGGATTGACTACAAGCCTCTCACTTGGCTTTTGCTGTTGTTTGGTTGGGTTCCCCTCCCACACCCTGCTCAAGGCTGGCACTTTACCACCTGAGCCCACAGCTCCACTTCCAGCTGTCTGGGAGTTCACTGGAGGAATCTCCTGAACTTTTCTGTTTAGGCTGGCTTCGGACCGCAGTCCTCCAATCTCAGTCTCCAGAGGAGCTACCTGTATGAGCCACCTGGGCCTGGCCAATCATATGGTCTGGAAATGACAGGAGGTGGACACACAGTGAGCGGGCACCTCCCCGTCCACCGTGCCTCTGTGAACAGTGAGGGCCGGCACCGACTCCCCCTTCTCCAGACCAGGCCTTCTCACCAAGCAGTGGCTCTTCCTCGTCTTCCGTGGGTGGCCAAGCAGCGCCCCATAAACGTCTTTGGGCCTGCAGCTCTTTCTGGACAGGCCAGCTTTCCGTCGCACAGCTCTAGCGATGACTGATGTCCCAAATGGGTGGAAATACAGCCTCTTCATGGGCATCACGTGCTCTTTGTCAAAAATGAGCATCCGCCAATAACTTTTGGCTGAGTTCATACAGCTCACCTATGTAATCACTATGCGGTAACTCCAAAGAATGTTTTCCCCAACTTACAGACGAACATCTGTTCTGTTTTTGTCGTATAACCGGATCATTTTCTTTCGTGTTTATGTAGGAAAACTGCCGGCCGCTCCCATACCCAAGATGTCAGCTGTCAGCCACGTCCATCGCTGCGATTTCCCCCCCCCCCTCCCACCCACCCTGGGTATGCTGTCAAGTTTCTAGTTTCTGACGTGCACGTGCATCACTCAATGACATCTGACAGCAGTGAAAGGCCACAGAAAACTGCTTATTGATCAGAGCAAAACTAGTTGACGGAACAGATGAGGTTGTATCACAGAGACGCAGCCACATTCGGGCGCTGACATTTGGCTCCCCATACACACGGCCTAATGGAATACAACTTCATTACATCATGCCACTAGTTCTGACAGCTCAGAGCCGTCTCCTGCCTGTTTTGTCTATGTGGTGATGAGGACAATCTATTTGTGCTGGTATCAGTGAATCACGAACCTGATTTGTTCATGAACACTTGCAAACTACTTGTGAATGTGTCCTGACAAATAGACCAAGTGATGCTGAAATCTCAATCCTACCAAAATCTAATTGTGCTGTCTAGCAAGGAAAAAAATACCATTACCATATAGAGAGTTACAAGGGCTCAACTGAAAACTTTTCTAGAACTCTGGAAAGATGTGTGAAAGAGTGTTGCTTTGATTCTTTTGCTCTTTTTCTCCCAATAGAAAAAGAATGAAAAACTGTTAACTTGAGGTACAGCTAAAACTCACTTTTTTTTTTTTTTTAATCTTGAGGCTTGAACTCAAGGCCTGGGTACTGTCCCTTAGCTTTTTTCCCCCCCTCATGGCTGGCATTCTACCTCTTGAACCACAGCTCTACTTCCTGTTTTTTGGTGGCTAACTGAAAATAAGAGTCTTACAGACTCTCCTGTCCTACCTGGCTTCAAATTACGATCCTCAGATCTCTTCCAATGCGTAGAGAGGATTGCAGGCGTGAGCCAGCGGCACCAGGCTTAAAATGGACTTATAACCAGCAGAACGCAACTGTTTCTAAGAACGGCAATATCAAACGGAGCCCAGCCTCTCCACTCAACTCCTTTTAGTTTAGCAATAACAGTGTCAACCACCACACACCTCCACTGTCAGCGGGAAGCGGATCACCAAGTGAGAGACCTCTGGCCTCACTAGCACAGAACGGTAACTCACACAGACTTGGTATTTTGCACTGTGGTTCTGCAAACATAAGAAAAGGCCACAGAGGCAACTGGGCCAGAATCACCGTCCTCGGCCTCCCATGTGGGGGATGCAATGTTCTCCCCTGAGGTCTGGCTGGCTTTTATCTCTTCTCAACTCCCCTCTTGAGGGACTTCGCCCCAACTCCACAGCTCACCCAGCCTTCACAATCTCTCACCCTATGTGGTCTTTAGGTTTTATTCATTAAATCGGGTTTTCACTTCAGTGTGATTTAAAGAAAATGATGGATATAGGAAATCGCAATCACTTGCCCCCCCCCCCAAAAAAAATTGAAGGTGAGGAGAAGAACAGAGTGTTCACTTTTAAATGACGGTTTTTGCTGAATACTCTGGGCCTGAGCTGCTCTCTCTTACTAAGGTAGAGAGATTAGCAATGTCAAATTAGAGCCCTTTTAGGGGTGTGGGGGAAGTGACATAGGATTAAAAGGTAAGTACAGTGTCTGGGTGCCACTTAGATCATTTCCTGCCGCGCGGTGGCCCCTCTCCAAGGCGGGCGCGGGGATGGGAGCAGCCTGGAGTGCAGCAGGATGGGGAGCTGGGGTTCCGACAGTGCCCAGGCTCCAGTCCACCCTTCCCACTTACTGTTTGACCCCCAGCGAGTCTCTCAACCTCTGTGGATCTCCCATTCCTGGCCTCCAGCTTCCCAGGTATTGCTCAGCACTTCCGGGGGCAGATAGACCTATTTCTATTCTTCAAAAAACAATAAATAAAAACAAGAACCACATGCTAAATGGCTCACACCTATAATCTAGCTACTCGGGAAGTTGAGCTCTGAGGATCACAGTTCAAAGTCTAGCTGGGAAGGAAAGCCTGTGAGACTCAAAACCAGCAAAAGGCTGAAAGTGGAGGCGTGGTTCAAGTGGTAGAGTAGCAACGTTGGGTGGAAAAGCTAAGAGGTAGTGCCCAGATCCTGAGTTCAAGCCCCAGTACAGGCACAAAGAAAATCAACAACAACAAACACCTCCAAAGAACCAAAACCTAAACCTCTTGATGAGAAATTGGCGCAGACAGGCTGCTCAGTAGACACTAGCTACAACCACAAAGGAGCAGGGAGTTGCGGTATGCGGCTGCACAGGACAATGACAGCAAATATTCCCAAAAGGCTAGAAGAAGGGCTTCAGCACTCAGACATTAAATGAACTTAAATGAAATGAGTGCTTACCCTGATGTGAGCTCCAGGTTAGGCCACACAGTCAGCCAGGCCCGTGCCCAATGGCACCATTTCAGTCCAGAGACACAGAGGTGGCACATTCACAGATCGGTGCTTTTAATGTTAATACGTGGTCTGTCTCTAAATCTCACCGATTGTGGCTACTAGAAAATATGGGCTGGATACCAGTGGCTCACGCCTGTAATCCTAGCTACTCAGGAGGCTGAGATCTGAGGATCACGGTTCAAAGCCAGTCCCCACAGGAAAACAAAAAAGCCAGAAGTGAAGCTGTAGCTCAAGTGACAGAGCACTAGCTTTGGGCAAAAAAGGATAAGAGACAGTGTCTGGGCTCTGAGTTCAAGTCCTAGTCTGAGATTTATATTATATACATTTTTATATTCTATATTTATATATTTATATTTATACGTGTATAGGATATGCAGAAAAATAACTTAGAACACATTTGTGGAATAAGTAGAGTATTCTCACTGGAAACAACAGTCCATAAGCAAGGAAAGACAGCTTATCAGAGGTATAAAACTTTTACAACCATAGCCTTTTTGAACAGATTCACACAGCAGTTATGCTTTCAATGACAGGCAGTTGGGGGCAGATACTCTCATCTAAATCCTAGATATTCAGGAGGTACCTTCTCATTGGTATAGTGCCATCAAGTAGAATTTGTCTCCATCTTCATTGCTGACACCAGGGAAAGTAAGGTCAAAGGTGACATAACACAGACTGTGGGAACAGCCCTATGTTCCAAGTGGGTGGGCAGCACCGGCCATACCATATTAGGGCCACACTGGGTACGTGACAAACAGACAGAATGTTCCTGATGGCTGCCCACAGCGTCCTGCCTGGATCCATCATTTCCTATGTCCCATAATGATGTTAAAAATATCCAAATAGCCTTTGGCAGAAAAAAAAAAAATCTCCCCCAGCCCTGCCCTAGAGCACACCCCACCCGCAAGAGTCTTCTTGACATCACCTGTCAGTCATGAAGGTGCCAGGAGCTTTCTTCGGAAGGCAAAGCCCACGCCTAATGGCTTCCTGCAAGAAATCACAAGCCCTGCACTGGGCAGCTGAGCAGGCGCTGGCAGAAGCAGGCATGCTCGAGGGAGGGCACTAAGCACGGCGCTGCCCAGCGCGACTGACCGCCACGGCAAAGCCACCAAGACACAGAAGACTCAAAACCAGCACTTTTAGCTTCTGAAGAGGCCAAGAAAGCAGAGAACCCAAAGAAAACAGACTCGGGTACTTAGACAACACACGTCCACTGACAGAATGGAAAACAGGGTCATTACAATTATGAGGCGTGGTAAGAGCTGGCTCTCATCATGAAGCACTGGACATTCAAATGGACACATGAAATCGAAACTCCCCTGTACAACCTTTCGATGTGCGGAAATTTCTAATAAGAAACTAAATGATTATTATTATTTTTGCTTTAAAAATGTTCCAGCCAGGTGCTGGTGGCTCGTGCCTGTAACCCTAGGTACTCAACAGGCTGAGATCTGCAGATCTCAGTTCGACATCAGCCAGGTCAAGAAGGTCTGTGTGACTCTTCATCACCACTTAACTACCAACAAGCAAGAAACGGAGCTGTGGTTTAAGTAGCGGAGGCACCAGCCTTGGGTGGAGGAAGCTAGGGTACAGCACTCAGGCCTTGAATTCAAGCCTCAGTACAAGTACTAAAAAAAAAACAAAAAGTTTCATCCACTCCAGAGAAACAACAACTCTGGAAAGTGTCTTAATGAATATGTAGAGTACCTAAAAATACTTAAAGACTCATCAGAGAGAAAACTTATTCTCTGCACATTTATAGATAGTTCAAATACTTGCGCTGTCATAAATATCTGTAGTGAAGAAATAAATTCTCTAGAACAAAGGTTTCTAACAATAAGATTCTACACGGGGGGGGGGGGGGGGGGGGAGGGTACACGTGTAAAATGACCCATATTTTTTATAGTTTAACTGGCAGGTCCAGGGCTGGGTGCAGGTCTGTGGTAGAGCAGTTGCTTGGCATGGACCAGCCACTGGGTTTCATCCCCAGCACCACAAAAAGAAAAAAAGAAAATGTTAGTCCACCGATAGGTGGATTCTTATCATGTATCCCAAAGAAATCTGCCAGGCACGGACACACACAGGCAAGGTTGGCAGGGCTGGGAAGGTGGCTCAGTGGTAGAGCGCTTGCCTTGCATGCCTGAGGCCCTGGGTTCGATTCCTCAGCACCACATAAGCAAAAAGAAAAAAAGTCGGAAGTAGCACTGTGGCTCAAGTGGTAGAGCGCTAGCCTTGAGCTGAAGAGTTGAGGAACAGCGCCCAGGCCCAGAGTTCAGGCCCTAAAAATGTCGGCAGTGGCAGCAGAGAGAAAAGAACAATGTTGAGGTATCTTGAAGGTGATTTCTAAACATACACCCAGGAAAGGGACACAAATGACCTTGCTTACTATGCAAAGCTGCTTTGAAAAGAAGGCGGTAATGACACTTGATTTTGGAAATGCCTTCAGTGACATCTTTGATTTCCATTTAATGTACACAGTGACACCTACTGGCTCCCGGCTGAGACAGGAAAGTCAAGATGGAGAAATCAGGCCCAGGTCTGCCTACTCCTAAAGGACAAGAGTGTAAAACACTGCATCCATCTTTCCAATCTATCCTGGCCACATAAGTAGGGCACCGTGGGCCTGCCATGGAGTTTGTAGGCATTGCTCGTGTTCAGTTCCCCAAGTTCAAACCCCGTGAGCGTGTCTGATGGATGGTGCTGAGCCTCAGAGCTCACTGACATCAATGTTTGGTTGAGGGCAGTGCAAAATGTGCTCACTTTTTAAAATCGTATAAGCCAAGCCGGGTGTTGGCGGTCATGCCTGTAACCTTAACTACTCAGGAGGCTGACATCTGAGGAGAGAGGTTTGAAGCCTGCCTGAGAAGAAAAGTCTGTGAGATTCTTATCTTCAATCAGCCGCCAAAAATCCAGAAGGAGAACTGTGACTCAAGTGGTAGAAGGCCAACCCTGAGCAGAAAAAGCTAAGGGACAACTCTCAGGCCCTGAGTTCAAGCCCCAATACACACACACACACACACACACACACACACACACACACACACAATCATATAAGCTAAGAAAACAGCAGTAGAGAGGAGTAAGCTGTTTCATAAATAAGCTGTGGCAAATTATAAATTATAAATAAATTATAAATTATAAATAAGAAATAAGCTGTGTTCAGTCACAGAAACAAAGCAAGACTTCAGACTTGCTTTTTTTCCTTCTTTCCTTCCCCTTCCCCCTTCCTCCCTCCCTTCTTTCCTTCCTTCCTCCCTCTCTCTCCCTCCCCCCCTCTCTTTTTGTGCCAGTCCTGGGCTTGAACTCAGGACCTGGGCACTGTCCCTAAGTTTGTTTTTTGTTGTTGTTGTTTTTGCTCAAGGCTAGTAGTGCTCTAACACTTGAGCCACAGCATCACTTCTGGGTTTTTGATAGTTAATTAGAAAAAAAAAAAAGCCTCACAGGCTTTCTTGCCCGGCTGGCTTTGAACGGAGATCCTGGGATCTCAGCCTCCTGAGTGGCTGGGATGACAGGCCGGGTCAGCGGCGAGTATCCAGCCAACTTTCTTAAAATCAACTATACATATGCTATTGTTGAGTTCAGCCACAAACAGCAAAATAAACTCAAGATGAAGCCGCCAGAAAGAATGTGGATAAGTGGGTGGCAGCCATCAGAAATCAGCTTAACCATATGAAATCTAACGTTAGTTAACACAATGATCTGGGTGGCTTCCACCACTCAGAGCAAAGAGCCTGAGCATCTTGGCCGCAACAATTCAACCAGCCTCAGTCCAGTGGAGTCAGCCGAGTGACATGAATATGCACAGGACAAGGTCTGTCTGTGAGGTCAGCCTGTGGACAAAATCTAGTTATCTTAGAAAAAATGTGCAACTCACTTGCCAAAATCTCACTGGTGAGGACGGCTGGAGCATGCTGCTAAAGTTTCCACGGAGTCTACAGCAAAGACTGCTGGGATCAATTAGTCATGCCTGCCCTAGCCCTGGGGAAAGGTACGCCAAAGGTCTGCAAACCCATTACTTCAAGATGAAAGACAAACCATGCTTTATAAACCCACCTACCACACACTGCTGTGTGTACAAGTGCGCGCAAGTGTGTGCGTGTGCGTGTGCGTGTGTGTGTGTTTTAGTCTTTCTGTTCCAAGTGAAATCCATTTTGAAAAAGAGCCTCATATTTTGGTTCAATAAGCAGAAGGGGAGATTTTCTTCGGATGGCTTAAGAGGCATGAGCCATTGCTAAATGAAAGCATTAAAAGAATTACAAGGGACTGGGAAGGTGGCTCAGTGGTAGAGTGCTTGCCTTGCATGCATGAGGCCCTGGGTTCAATTCTTCAGCATCACATAAGCAGAAAAAGTCAGAAGAGGCGCTGTGGCTCAAGTGGTAGAGCACTAGCCTTGAGCTGAAGAGCTGAGGGACAGTGCCCAGGCCCAGAGTTCAGCCCCTATGATCGACAAAAAAAAAAGAATTAGGAGAAAGCCATTCAGGGTAAGAACATTGTTATGCAATGAAGACAAGGCACAATTTCTTGAGTAATTATTTAAAATTGTACAATCTGAAAGCTTTCCATGATTTGGGTTTTTTAAGGCTTAACTGATATAAACTAAAAATTAACCCTGGAATATTTACCGAGATTCACACGACTGTCCTCCAGATACAGAGTATTGATTTATTTGGCGTTTTCCCTGGAAGTTAGCACCTGCAGGCTTCCAGGAATTCCGCACTAAAGGATGAAGGTCATTGTTGCCATGGGCCTTCCAATCACCACACACACACACACACACACACACACACACACACACACACACACATACTCACACACACACACACACACACACACACACACACACACACACACACACACACACACGAGGCACAGAGGAGCTGTTCCACGTCATCTGGAAGATGGAACCCAAGACTCTTGGCTTTCTTTTTTGGATAATGAGTTTGTATTGGCACACATGAATGATACAAATGGGGTTCACTCTGACAATCGCATATATGTTCTGTCTGGAGCATTCTGAACAAGTTCACTTCCTCTGCCTTATTCTGCTTAGTCCTTCCTCTGCCCCAGCTCACTGACAAGCAAGATGTTGTGGGTTTCATTAGGCTATCTTCAGGTATGTATGTGTGCATGTATGTACATATACATACATATACAGACACGGACACATATTATAGGTAACTCTTTCATCTTCACCATTCCCCAGCCCACCCCCTTGCTGCTGCCCTCCCCCCTGTGAACTTCTTTTAAACCCCTGCCCTATTCTTGTTATCTTCATTTTAGGGCTATCTATTTATGACTGCAAACAGGTGATCCTTGGGCTTTCAGAGTCTGACATATCTCACTCAACATGATGATTCTCCAGTTCCATCTGTTTTCCTGCAGATGACCCAATTTCATTCCTCCCTATAGTCATAGTTCATTGTTTGTTTGTTTTTTGTTTTTTTTTTGGGAGTCCGGTCGTGGGGCCTGAACTCTGGACCTGGGCGCTGTCCTTCAGCTCTTCAGCTCAAGGCTAGTACTCTACAACTTGAGCCACAGCGCCACTTCTGGCTTTTTTCATTTTTTTGCTTATGTGGTGCTGAGGAATCGAACTCAGGGCCTCATGCATGCAAGGCAAGTGCTCTACCACTGAGCCACCTTCCCAGCCCCTCATAGTTCATTGTTTAAAGAAAATGCAGAAAAGAATAACCACATTTTCTTTATCCATTCCTCACTTGCCAGGCAACCCATGCGGATTCCACAGCTGGGCTGCTGTGAATAGAGCTGTGATAGGAAGGTGTGAGCACTCTCTTAAATGTTCATCTACACTCCTTTAGATGATGCCACTCCTATGATGCAGCTATACTAATAACCCCCACTCTGTTGATCCATTCTGATCCTGCAGGGCTGCAGTATGGCCTAGGGCCTGCATTTCTATTTTTATTTTATTTATTTATTTATTTACTGCCAGTCCTGGGGACTGAACTCAGGGCCTAGGCACTGTACCTGGGCTTCTTTAGCTCAAGGCTGGCACTCTACCACTAGAGCCACAGCTCCACTTCAGGCTTCTCCTGTGTATGTGGTACTGAGGAATCAAACCCAGGGCTTCATGCACACTAGGCAAGCACTCTACCACTGAGCCACTTTCCCCGCCCCTCGGGCCTGTGTTGCTAACGGCTCACTAGAGCTGCTGAGCCACGGGCCTGTAGCAGCGTCTAAATATGCAGTGGCTTGTTTATAAGCCGTGGCTTCTAAAAGTTGAGTGTGCTGTCAGTGATACATTTCCAGAGGCAACCTGAAAGAAACGAATGCGTCAGATAGATACCACATGGGTAACGAATGTTTCAGAATCAGAAGACACAATGGTGGTGTGCAAATGGGGGAAGAATGATGAAAGAAGGGGAGACATGAAGTAAGCAAGATGCACGGCACGCGTAATCTCACCTGCTGACTCGAAAGCCCTTTGTACAACCAAAAAGTAAAAGAGAAAGACAGAAAATATAACTGCAGAGCCTAAAGTAATTTTCAGTGAGGTAAGATGAGTCTCATTTTTTTTGCCCACATTCCCGTTGTCTTTGGCAAGGAAAGCCCCCTCCCGCATCGTATGTCCCAACTGGACGGGTCTGTGTCGACAAGCAGACCCTCAGAACCTATTAAAATTAGAGCCCACTGATAGCCGCGGGACATGACAAATCGCAGGCCAGGAGGCTGATACCAGGGAGCGTGCTTCTGAGCTGGGGGGCCAGTCCGATTTGCAAGCAAATGGTCTTGTGTGCGGCCAGCACGCTCCTTACATGACAAACCGAAGCAATTTCAGTGCTGTCTGCAGTCCAGGGGAGATTTCTCTGATGCTGCTGGTGGTTAGTTTACAGAATTGTGCAGAGTTCCCAGATTTGAATCACTTGGGGCTTGAAAGGGCTTCACTTGACAAGCTACAAATAATTACACTCTACTCTTTCCATTGTACTCTATTATTTTGCCCCTCTTATCTCTAGGATTTGAGCTTTTGTGAACAAGTAAGGTCGCTTCTATTTTGACCACAACACAACAAAACATTGTTCTTTTCTGATATGATAAATAAAACAAGGTCTTGCAGACTAAACATTTTTATCAGGCCTATTTTCTACTTTTTATAGGCAAAACCCAGCTCTGAGCTCTATTAGAAGGCCTGAGCTGGACATACAAGCAAGCAGGCAGGTGCATGCATCCTCTCTAAGTTTTATCATCTAACTGGGTTTTATAAAGCTCATCTGAAAAAATGCAGTCCCTCAGGAGACTGAAATCTGAGAATCGCAGTTCAAAGCCAGCCCGTCAGAAAAGTCTGTAAGACTCTTACCACCAATTAAGCACCCAAAAAGCCAGAAGTGCAGCTGTGGCTCAAGTGATAGAGCGCTAGCCTTGAGCAAAAAAGCTCAGGGACAGCTCCCAGGCCTTGAGTTCAAGACCCAGGACTAGCACCAAAATAAAAGGCAGCATTAGCTAACAGTAGCTTTCCCAATATTCTACTTCGCTCACCCACTACCAGCCTATTCATTCAGATGGTTTTGGTGTGTGTGGGGGGGGGGAGGGGGTGCTATTGCTTATCTATTTGTTTTTCTAGTATTTGGGCTTAACCTCAAGGCCTCAAACTCTCACATGACATTCTCTGCTCAAGGCTAGCACTCTACCACTTGAGTCAGAGCTCCACTTCTATCTTTCTTCTGGTTAATTGAAGAAAAGAGTCTCATGGATTTAACTGTCTGAGCCGGCTTCAAACCAAGATCCTCAGATCTTGGGTAGCGAAGATTACGAGCATTAGCCACGAGAATGCAGCTGCAGATGTCTTAGTGGAAAAGGTTTTCCACCTTGGCAGGCAAGTCGAACGAAGCTGCCCGGGTCTGCCACACGTTCCTCAGAAACACCAGCCCCTTGGGTACAAGTTTGGTATTTATTCTACTTCTGAAAGATGGCAGAGAAGGCATCTCCTGCTTCCCTCAGAATAAATATTGATAACTGTGCCATATATTTTAATTTAGAAGACACAAAACTTTAAAAAATCACAAGATTCAAAAACGTGTGGCAGTTCTGTTTGTCCAAACTCAAACTTCAACACTGTTGAAACTTTCCATTCCCCAAGATTTCTTTTAAATAATCTACAACAAGGCTGGACACTGGGTGGCTCATGCCTGTGATCTTAGCCACTCTGGAGGCTGAGGTCTGAGGATCACAATTCAAAACCAGCCCTGGGCAGAAAAGACTCTGAAGCTCTTCTCTCCAGATAACCACCAAAAAGCCAGAAATAGCTATGGCTCAAGTGGTAGAGCATCATGTGAGTGAAAAAGCAAAGGGCTAGCATGTTGGCCCCGAGTTCAAGCCCCAATACCAGTACCCAAAATAAACAAATAAATGAATAATCTCCAACAAAGCAGGCCTGGTGATGTATGCCCAGCACTTGGGAGATCAGAGGAGGAGGACTGGAGTTCAAGGCCACCTGGGGTACAGAATGGGGTTGGGGAAGGGGAGACACCAGAGGCTCTCAGAGCACAACCAGTCTTTGAGGGATCTTTGGCTCCAAGGAGGAAATGAAACTGCTTGGAAAGGGAAGACGCAAGCTGACCAGCTCCACACAGGGGCGCGGGGCGGGGCGGGGCGGGGCACTGATGGAATTCCTTTAGACAGGAGTACCTGGTCCCCACTTCCAGGTCAGAGGGCAGATCAGGAGTGCAGGATGAGGAATTGGAGGGAGAGGTAGGTAGAGAGGAATATACAATACTACGTTTTTAAACTTGTTTTCTTCTTCTAACATGTGTTTTATTATCCTCACGTAGTTGTACAAAGAGAGTTCAGTTCAGTATGTCAATTTGTGATTATAATGGATCTCTATCAGTGTCTCCCATAATCTCAACCCCACCTGCCCACTCCATTTACTTGGTTCTGTTTTCTTTTTTCTTTTGCTAGTCCTGGGGCTTGAACTCAGAGCCTGGATGCTATCCCTGAGCCTCTTAGCCAGTGCAGGCATGAAAGTCCTTGGAACTTATCTCCAGTTAATCAGAGAAAAAGCCAGAAGTGGTGCTGTAGCTCAAGTCATAGAGTGTTAACCTTGAGCAAAAGAAGCTTAGGGACAGCACCCACCAGTTCAAGTCGGGTGGGGGGTGGGGAGGGAGTCACAGACTTTTCTGCCTGATCTGGCTTCAAACCATGATCCTCAAATCTCAGCCTCCTGAGTAGTTACAGGGGTGAGCCACTGGTACCTGGCTCATAAAATTATCTTAATGAATTTTTATTGTTTTACAATACTATATATAAGTAATCAATTGGTTCACAAAAACTAATGGTACCCCCTTTTCTTTTTGGTGCTGGCTATAACTCGAACTCAGCGCCTTGTGCTCTCACTTGGCTTTTTTGCCCCAGGTTGGCACTGTACCACTTGAGTTCAAGCTCTACGTCTAGCTTTTTGCTGGATCACTGGAGATAAAGAATCTCACAAACTTTCCTGCCTGAACTGGCTTTGAACCATGGTCCTCAGATCTCAGGTTCTTAAGTGGCCAGAATTATGGGTATGAGATTACAGGCAAGAGCCACCGATGGGTGGCAAGGCTGAGTTTCTGTTTTAGGTTCCCCTCAAAGGTTTGAAGACAACACTTGAAATCCCTCACTCACTGTCTTAAACCGCAGTGGGTTGAGGAGGGCACGTTTCCAACAGGATCTCAGAGTCCCTGTGTGCCAGCCGCGCCCTCCCCCCGCCAGAGCAGCCCTCCGGGGGACCATGCTGGCAGGAGCAGGGAGTGAGATCCTGGATCTGGTGGGATCTGGCTGTGAAGAATAAGGAGCTCCCTGGAGCGGCACATGCAGAATCTACCTAGCCCACGAAGCTGTGTCTAGGTTCCTCCGTCAGTGAACTTGCGGAGGATTTCTGTTCCCAGGAAAGGGAGGGATGGGACAGGAGCAGGTGGCTGGAGGAAGCACGCAGGGTCATGGGAGCGCTGCAAGGCCTGGCTGCAACAAAGAGAACATCTTCTCCTTTGGCTTTTTAGTACTTGCTTCCTGATCTCAGTCAGATGCTATTCCTCAGGTACCTGTGTGGTAAGGTAAATCACCATCCCAGAAGCCACATTTTAAAATATAGAATATTAGGGCTAGGAAGGTGGCTCAGTGGTAGAGCGCTTGCCTTGCATGCATGAGGCCCTGGGTTCGATTCCTCAGCACCACATAAGCAAAAAGAAAAGCTGGAAGTGGAGCTGTGGCTCAAATGGTAGAACGCTAGCCTTGAGCTGAAGAGCTGAGGGACAGCGCCCAGGCCCAGAGTTCAGGCCCCATGACTGGACCCAAAAAAATAAAATAAAATATAGAATATTGGAGTCTTTATTATACAGTTAACAGGCTGCAGGCAGCCAGTTGTTACAAAGGTCTGCAGCACGCAAATACACATGACACAGCTAGGAATCATGCTAAAGAGGAAAGAAATAACAAAAACAATACCAACAAGCCAATTCAGCTCCAATGGAGAGCTGAATTGGGATGCCATGATGACTGGAGACAAGCCAGGAGACAGGACGCAGGACACAATCACAGAAACACCCGTGGCATGGAATCCAGTGGCTAGGCTGGTCTGGGACTAAATAGGTTGGTGCAGGGGGCAGATCCTCAGGAAATTCCCAGTCCCAGACACTAGACTGACAGATTCAGTAACCTATCAGCCAAGTGCCCACCCCTGCCTCCAGGGGTCCAGGCACGCCCATTATCTGGGAGGCAGGTGTTGGGGGTGGGAGGATTTCCTTCCCCCAGCATGAAAATAAGATGCCAGGCCCTACCATCCACCATGTGGCCAATAATGCTCCAGCCAGACCTGACCTCCTTACTTTACCTGCTCCCCTATACCACCTGTACCCCCACAGATGACGGCAAATGGTACAAGGAGCTTAGCCCAGGCTGTCGAGTTATAGCCTTCTCCCTGCAAAGTGAAGCCCTATTCCCCCAGCTCTGTTAGATCCACGTGCTGGTGTGGTTTTCGTTTGCTGAACAATTCCACCACTGGCTCTCACAGCGTCTCTCCTACACACTCTGCTTCGTTCACGGGTAAAATAAACGCACGTCCAATTTCACTCCAAGTCTCTGGGCCCTTCTGGAATTTCTATGACCTATTGACTTGAAAAGCCTATTTTGCTTATTTAGCTTTGGTGGTGAAGGAATAGGAGATGGTTTTACAGAATTAACTGCACTCAAAAAAAAAAAAATCCCAGCACTGGGAGGCTGAGGCTTGAGGGCACTAACTACAAGGCCAGTTATTATTTTTTAATCAAATATTAAGGTTTTGATCTCTAGAAACAAAAGCTAACACTAGTTACGGTAGAACCAAGTCCTAGTTACAGTTAGCATTTCATTTGTTAACACAATCTCCTTTGGCTGGAAGCTGATAGTTATCTCAAGGAGGAGCCACACCCTCAGCACTTACACAGGCTTGCCGGAGGCACTTAGGACAGAATCCCTTGTGAGTGCTCTAACAGAGTCATTTAAGCCGTGAATTGACTAGGGAGTTAGGGCTGGGAAGGTGGCTCAGTGGTAGAGCGCTTGCCTTGCATGCATGAGGCCCTGGGTTTGACTCCTCAGCACCACATAAACAGAAAAAGCCAGAAGTGGCACTGTGGCTCAAGTGGTAGAGTGCTAGGCTTGAACTGAAGAGTTCAGGGACAGCACCCAGGCCCAGAGTTCAAGCCCCGTGACCAACAAAAATAAATAGATAAATACAGAATTATCCCAAAGTTGAAAAAAAATTCTGGAAGGTAAAATAGATGATGTTTTAATCCCAACTGGGAAAAAAATTGAACGACCGGTATTAGAAATATTTCTGCTGCTCCAGATAGTGAGTTTTTAATATGGGCCAAGTTTGTACTTGATCCTTACAAAAAGGCTGAAGCTGGGTGTTGGTGGCTCACGCCTGTAATCCTACCTACTCAGGAGGCTGAGATCTGAGGATCATGGTTCAAAGCCAGCCCAGGCAGGAGCCTCTTGTCTCCAATTAACCACCAAATAGCCAAAGTGGATCTGTGGCTCGAGTGATAGAGCACCAGCCTCGAGTGGAAAAAGCCAAATGAAACTGCAAGGACGTGAGTTCAAGCCTCAGTACCCGAGGTGGGGGGAGGGGAGGTAGTAGGAGGTGAAAACAGGCATTTTTGGGGAAATGCTTTGGTGCTGTGACTTTCACAAATCAGTCTCAGTAGCCACAAGCCAGAATGTGGAAGCAAGTCTGTCCAGCTGCAATACTTAACAATGACACTCAGAAGTTCCTCAAACAGGCTGGGGGCAGAGAAGCTTTTCCGAAGTTCATTTGGGTACAAGTCCGCACCACGGGCACTGAACATATAGCCAGCACCATAAAGATTAAAGCAAAGCTAGGGTTTCTTTGGGCTGAATATATATGCTATACTATATATAATCTTCAAAACAAGACAAGCTACTTGACATGCAAGCTGTAGGTTTAGGTAATAATTACGATCTTCTGTTGAGCTTTTAAACAAGTCTGAGGCCTGGCTCCAATTCCATAAGTAGCTCTAGGACAAACTTGAAAATGTGGTATTTTAAAATATTTCCCCAAACCACTGAACTACCTCATTAGGATGTGTTGCAGTCAGGTGCCAGTGGCTCACTCCTGTAATGCTAGCTACTGATCTGAGGATCAGGGTTCAAAGCCAGCCTGGGCAGGAAAGCATATGAGACTCTTTATCTCCAATTAGCCACCAGAAATATGGAAGTGATGCTGTGGCTCAAAGTGGTAGAGTGCTAAACTTGAATGAAAAAGCCAGGCAAGAATGTAAAACCCTGAATTCAAGCACACACACACACACACACACACACACACACACACACACACACACACACACACACACACACACACACACACACACACACACACACACACACACACACACACACACACACACACACACACACACAATGTTGGAGCAAGTAACCCACCTTCATAATCCACACACCTGTGCTGAGACATTTGAGCACAGTAATTCTAGCCCTTCATAGCTCATTAGAATGCCCCAGGAACCATTTTTAAAAGCCTCAGAACTGTGCTCATTACCTGACTTACATAATTGGGACCTCTCTGTATGTCACTTTTACAGATACAATGTAAAACACGGTGTGGAGCTGCAGAGGTAGCTCCGTAGTTGGGCACGCCTGAGGGCTCAGTCCCCAGAACCACCAAGAAAAGCAGGGTGCTCAATCCACAGCCCAGAACATTCTGGCTGTCACCAGACAAGGACTGAGCAGAAGCACCGGCACCTGGCAGTGGCCCAGAAGCCCAGCCCTCCCGGGGACGAGCTTCCAATGCGCGCGGCCAGCAGCGTCCACTGTGGACAGTCAGCGTCACGCTCCCTACCTTCTCCCTTCAGCAGACACCCAAGGGGACTTCTCTTTTGTCAGTGCCCTCACGCGACTCCTCAGACACTCAAAGGTCTTTCCGTTGGCCCAGCGGCTCCCCCAGCAACTTGCACAGGAATGGCCACTTGGGAGAAATGCCCTGTGCCTCTGCCTCCCACCCTGCCGATCAGCACTTCCTGCGCATGACTCAGCCCCGTGCACTCGTGACCTTGCTGCTCTCTGGCTGCTTTCTATGCCACTCTCTCCACTTCCCTCTCCCTCCTGACCACCCAGCCTGCCACTCCTCCTGCTACCATGGACAAACTGGTGTGGATGCTGTTCTGGAGGCACTGGATGTCCGCATGAAGCTGCGGGCGACACCAGGACGAAGTGGCACCGCAGGGCAGGGCTGCGGACACTCGTGGGCGGTGGGCAGAGCCGTCCTTTTTGTCCTAATCTAGATAAGAATGTAGAATGTCTGGGGTTTGAGAAGCTTTTTGTGGCCCGTGATTGCGCAGAAACCCTGGCGGCAACACCTTGACTGGCACAATCACAGTTTGGCTGAAAGTGGAGACCTCCGTAATTAAGAAGAATAAAAGCCAGTCATGGGTGTTGGGAAAACTGGGCAGCCACAGGCCGAAAACTAAAAGTAGATCCCTGTTTGTCACCAGGCACTGATACCAATTCGAAGTGGATCAAAGACCTCAATGTCAGACCTGAAACTGTGGCACTACTGCCACAGAGAGGAGGAGAGACATTTGAACGCATAGGGAGAGGCAGGAACTTCCTGAACAGACAGGACAGAGACTTGACAAGCGGTGCTACATTAAAATAAAAGGAATCTGCCCAGCTAAGGACATACTTACTAAACTAGAAAGACAGCCAACCAACTGGGAAAAGATTTTTACCAGCAACGGATTAGACAATGGCCTAATACCCAATATATACAAAGAGCTCAAGAAACGAACCCCTCCCAAACCTAATAAACCAATCACTAAATGGGCAAGGGAGCTAAGGAGAGAATTCTCAGAAGAAGAGGTAAGAATGACAAAGAAACACATGAGGAAATGCTCATCACCCCTGGCCATTCAGGAAATGCTATCAAAACAACACTGAGATGCCATCTTACCTACTTAGACTGGCCAACATCGTGAATTCAAACAACAGATGCCGGTGGGGATGTGGGGAAAAAGGAGCCCCACTACACAGCTGGCGGGAGTGGAAACTAGTACAACCGCTGTGGGAAGCAGTCTGGAGGTTCCTAAAAACACAGACCTTCCCTGTGACCCAGCCATACCACTCCTTGGCATCTACTCTCAGCATCACATGCCAGGAGATGATAAAGACACCTGCACACCCATGTTCACTGCTGCACTACTCACAATAGTCAAGATGTGGAAACAGCCCAGATGCCCCACAATAGATACGTGGATCAATATCTATATCTCTATATAGTACCTATATACAATGGAATTGTATACAGTTATTAGAAAGAACAAAATAATGTCATTTGCAGGGAAATGGGTAAAATTAGAACAAATCATGTTAAGTGAGGTAAGCCAAGCTCAGAGAGACAAGTGGTGTATGTTTTCTCTGATATGCAGAAATTAAACCTAAAATATACTGGGATATGATAAGTTATACAGGATCCTAGATATGCACACACAATGAGACCAAAAGAGGATACTCTTAAGAGAGAAACACAAGGTGCAATGCCTAAGTGTCTCTTCACATTTATATGAAATAATATACATAGTGAAATGAACTCCAAGATATGGAATCCGGACTTCTTTCTTTTTTTAGTTTTTGATGATTCTGTCTTGACTTTACCTAATGTATCGTGCATTCTTCCAAGTGTATATATCTTCTAGAGGGCGGGGAGGGGCACAGAATCCAATTAGAAAAGGGTGAAAAAGTACAGCAGCGGAGCTCTGTATACCTATACAACTCATGGGTGGAGACGGGAGGGAGGGACTGAAGAGAATGAGGGATCTGAAGACACTGTACAAAAGGAAATGTACATCTTGGAGTGGGTGGCTCACGCCTGTAATCCTAGCTACTCAGGAGGTGGAGATCTGAGGATCACCATTTGAGGCCAGCCCAGGCAGGAAAGTTCATGAGACTCTTACCTACAATTAACTACCAAAAAGCCGGAAGTAGAGCTGTGGCTTAAATGGTAGCACACTAGCCTTGAGCAAAAAAGCTAAAGAATGGTGTTCAAGCCCTGAGCTCAAGACTCAGGACCAGCATAAAATAATAATAATAATAATAATAATAATTTCCATGCAACAATATTTAGATGCAGACACGCCGTGGTTCTGAGGGAAGATTCTCTCTGAAAGGTCAAAGCAGACAGGGGTCCACGCTTCCCTGTGACCTCCTGCTTTGTCCTGCTAGTGAGTGGGCAGCAGGGTGTGTCTACACACCACACACCACACCTGCGTCTACACACCACACCTGTGTCTACACACCACACCTGCGTTCCAAAGCCACAGCAACATACAAAGCTCCCGGCACGGCCATGTTTGCTCCCTGACTGGCTTCCTGAAAAGGGGAAAACATGTCCCATACTTTTGCTTTTTTCAGTGTTGTGTCAGATCATTTCTGTAAATCCATGCACAGAAAAGCCATAGTGAATTCAATCTAGTGAAAATAGCAGCTCTGCTTTCTACACAAACTATTAGATATAGGCTGGCTGGACCATCCTCCAATCGTAATGTTTGTGAAATATGACTAGTGACTATGTGTGTGCCCAGGTGTGCCCATGTGTGTACTAGTACTAGAGGCTTGAACTCAGGGCCTGGACAGAACCCATAGATTTTTTTTACTCAAGGACAATACTCTAGCACTTGAACCACAACTCCACTTGTGTCTTTTTTTTTTCTTTTTTTGTCAGTTGTGGGGCTTGAACTCTGTACCTGGGCGCTGTCCCTCAGCTCTTCAGCTCAAGGCTAGCGCTCTACCACATGAGCCACAGTGCCACTTCCGGCTTTTTTCTGCTTATGTGGTGCTGAGGAATCGAACCCACGGCCTCATGCATGGGAGGCAAGTGCTCTACCACTGAGCCACCTTCCCAGCCCCACCATTTGCATCTTTTTGCTTGTTAATTGAAGATAAAGAGTCTCATAGACTTTCCTGCCTGGGTTAGCTTCAGACTGCCATCCTCAGATCTCAGCCTCCTGCATGGCTAAGGTTTCAGGTATGAGCCACCAGCTCGGGCAGATGACTTTTAAAATAAAATCTCTACCAATGCTTTAAATTCATTTCAATCTTGTTCCCAATAACTGGTACTTGAAAAATAATGTAAGCGTGATATTCAAAAGTTAATTAAAAACCGTGTAAGCATTCACGCCAGTCAAGCCTGACCCCTGCTCCAGCATGCATTGAAATGCATGTCACCTTGACCTGTAACATAGCAATGTGGAAAAAAAAATTGGTCAATATAAATCAAATGTACACTAATTTATTCAGCAAGTTTCCTAGTATCTGAATCCACGTCAGAAATCTAACCAGTATTTGTTATTCTATTATTGACAAAAGGAAGCGTATTTAAATGATAACAGCTACTCCGGGATGTCATTTGGAAGTTAAATTGCTCCCCAAGGACAGCTTCCATAAGTGGTTGCATTTAAAGGTCATTTACCACCAAATTATGAACAACTGTTGCATTTATTAGCACAGGCTCAATAGTTTGGAAGCTTCCCTCGTCCATTTCTACTGACCATAAGCGCTAATTGTTCACAGATAATAGACAGGGAAATCTGTACACTTTAATTCCCTGCACCATTACTATATTTTAAAAACTGGGATGTAAGTGGTGGCTCACATCAGTAATCTTAACACCTGCTCCAGAAGCAGAGATCAAAGTTTGAAGTCTAATGCTAGTCCCAGGCAAGCAGTTATCAAGATTCCATCTCAATGACCTGCTATGCTGCTGCTCACCTGCAATTCCAGTCAGGCAAGAGGTATTGGTAGGAGGATCATAGGCTAGGCCAGGGAAGGCAAAAACCCTGTCCAAAAGGTAAAGAAAGCAAAAAGGAGTAGATAGACGGGGATTGCATGCCCTCAGTTCAATCACTTATGCAGACAAAAAAACAAAACCTGAGATGCAAAGCTGAGCATGGTGATGCACACCTGTAATCCCATCATTCAGAAGGCTGAAACAGGTAGGACGAAAGTCTGAGGCCAGCCTGGGCTATGTAGCAAGATCCTGTCTCAAAAACAAAGCAAAGCAAAGCAAACCACTGGAATACAAGATTGTAATAGAGCTTCCAACTGCAAGAAAGACAGGACATGGTTTAAGTAAGTTTCAGATAACAAAATAACCGAAACCTCTCCCATGCTACATAAATCCGAACTAAAACAAACAAGAGGAGAATAATGTTTATGAATAAAGATATGTATGGGGGCGGGTATAGCAGCATGCCTGCAATCCTCGCTACTCAGAAGGGTCAGATCTGAGCATCTTGGTTCAAAGCCAACCTAGGAAGCACAGTCCAAGAGAAGCTTATCTTGAATTAACCACCAAAAAGCTGGAAATGGATCTATGGCTCAAGTGGTAGAGCATCAACCTTGAGAGAAAAAGCTAAAAGACAGCACCCAGGCCATGTTCAAGCCCCAGTATTGGTACAAATAATGAAACAAACCAACAAACCTAGTCAACCGGACTAGGTTAGCAAACTTCCCCTTTTCCCCTCCCTGTTCCCCTAACCTAAGACTCAGGGATGTTGTATCATAATAGACCAATACGCATGGGGAGAGAAGGATGTCTCAGGCTCCACCCCCGCTCTGGAAGGGCGTCGGTGCGTTCCAGATGCACACTGCGCTCTCCTGACAGAGCCTGAGCGTCTGGAATGGACAAAGGCCAACGCTAACTCGCTCGGCAAGAACCCACCGGGTCGGTCTTTGTGAAACCTGTCTGTCTGCCGGCCTCTGGCAGAGTGGAAGCTGGCATCTCTGTTCCTGTTGTCCTGAGGCCTCCACCCACCACTGGCACCTCATGAAGCCTCCATCACCCCCACCCCACACGACCCCACCCAATATTCCCTTCCCCCATCCTCACCCCCAATGGCCTCCTTTCCATTCCGAAAACACACAGCACACACCCGCCTATCCCCGAACATTCTCACGCAAGCTCACGACTCAGCCTGTGCCTCCTGCAGGCCCCCATCTTCACAGCCAGGGCTTCTTCCCACACCCCCAAATGAGGGCTTACATTCAGCTTGCCAGCCAGGCGTTCTACCACTTGAGCCATACCTCCAGCTCCTTTTTAGGTGGGATATTTTGAGGCAGGATCTATTTATGCTGAGGACTGCCATCCTCCTACTCCAGCTTCCCAAAGTCACTGGGGTGACAGGGGCATGTCCCCATGCCCAGCCACTGGCTTCCCCTAGCGACAGGAAAGCAGACAGACCCCACCTGCCTGCCACAGCGGCCCAGTGAAGTCTTTTTCCTGGGGGGGGGGGGGGGGGCCATGAACTGCAATCCTCCAATCTCTGCCCTCCAAGTAGCTAGGATGGCAGGCTTGGGCCACCACACCCACCACGCCCAACGTGGTTCACCTCCCTCCTTTTATCTTTCTCCTTAATTAAACTATACACAGCATCTCTCCCTTGTAATTAGCAGGTTTCTTTCTTTCCCCATGTCAGCTTTCTGCCCCAGCAGACTCAACTGTGTTTGTCACTGCTAAACCCTGGGAAACAGAGGCGGGCCTGCCAATACAGCAAGAAAGAGTGGTGGAAAAGCAGATGACTTGATTCTACTTTCTCTTGACGCTGTAAACGGGGCTCCAGAAACAACTTCCCATGTTGATCCTTGTGCGCTGGGGACAAGGTTCTCAAGGCGTAAATATCTCATTTAACAAATGTAAAGTCAGGGGCCAGGAACTCACCCCTGTAATCCTAGCTACTGAGGAGGCTGAGGTCTGAGAACCACAGCCCAGGCAGGGGGTGGGGGTTGGGAACTAGGAGGAGAGTTGTAGCTCAAGGAGTAAAGCTAAGGGACAGGCCTAGGCTCTGAGTTCAAGCCCTGTACTAGCACATAAGTAAATAAATAAGGCCAAATTGGCCTCCTAAAGTCTCAGTCACAATACTAGAGCCTCCGTACATCTATCCTCGTGGTTTTTGTCAATCATGTTTATTTTTTGCCTATTAAATAAACAAGGCGGCTTGTTTGACTCTGCCATGACCTCTTACTGCAACCATTCTCCCTCCTCCACTTCCAACTCCAGGCCCACTGTCTCCCCTGCGGTTCCTTCCTACCCTTCCCCGGGCCCTTCCTTCCACCTCAAATGACTCCTTTTGTAAACAGGCAGACTTCTGCTCACCTCTCAGCTCTGCCTACCCCCGCTGCCAGCTCAATGCCAGTGAGGTTTTGTCCCACCTGCCTCATGGAATCGTGTGTGTGTGTGTGTGTGTGTGTGTGTGTGTGTGTGTGTGTGTGTGTGTGTGTGTGAGAGAGAGAGGGGGGGGGGGTACTGGGGTTGAACTCTAGTGTCTGGGCTGTCTGTCCCTTGCCTTTTGCTGCTCAGAGCTGGTGCTCCCTACCACTGGAACCACACTTCCATTTTCAGCTCTCCAGCTTTTGGCTGGTTAATTGGGGATCACTTTCCTTCCTGGGCTGGCTTCAAACCCCAATCCTCAGCTCTCAAGTCTCCAGAGTAGCAGCCACACACGTCACACTTAACCTTTTCAAATCAACAGCAGCAAGAGGACTTGTGCATACTTCAAATGCCATCCACGCCCACAAGAAGGAAAATAATTTACAAAGTAGCTGGAGAGTGCGGTTCCCATCCAGTAGTCAAGAGTTTCCCCCAGTGCTACCTTCCACAGGTAGACGAATGAGCCAGGCTGAAACGATTTCAGTTAGCCAACAAGGGACTGCTTCTCTTTTAATGGGATGCTTTGATTCTCGGTGCCACACTGCATACTGCTTTAATAGAACCTCAGCAACTCTAAGGAGATGGCTGATGTTTAAAACTGTCTTATAGGGGCTGGGAAGGTGGCTCAGTGGTAGAGCGCTTGCCTTTCATGCATGAGGCCCTGGGTTCGATTCCTCAGCGCCACATAAGCAAAAAGAAAAAAGCCGGAAGTGGCGCTGTGGCTCAAGTGGTAGAGTGCTAGCCTTGAGCTGAAGAGCTGAGGGACAGCGCCCAGGCCCAGAGTTCAGGCCCCATGACTGGACCAAAAAAAATAAAAAAATAAAAAATAAAACTGTCTTATGGCCAGAGTGGCTCGTGCCTGTAGCCCTGCCTTCTCAGGATCTGAGGATCAAACTTTGAAGCCTGGCCAGGCGGAAAATCCATGAGGCTCTTACCTCGAATAACCAGCTAAAAGCTAGAAATGGAGCTGTGGCTCCAGTGGAAAAGCTACAAGCCTTGAACAAAAAAAGCTTAAGGTCAGCGCCCAGGCCCTGAGTTCAAGCTCCAGAACCAGTACCAAAAACAAAACAACAAAAACCCCCACATAATTCAAATCTGTACGATCAGTAAGAACCGTGTTGAGACGTGGCCACTCACCTATCAGATCGGCAGGAGTCCCACAGCACGACACACATTGGACTGGCAAGCTCCCCCGGAAGCTGCCAGGAACAGAAGCCAGCACAATCCCCTTGCCAGCAATGTGACCCTAGCTGGTAGAATCAAATACACACACGATGCTTGCTCCAGCGACACACTACCTGGAGTCAATACTACCGGTACAACAAGGAAGACTGCAGAAAGACCTGTTCTCACCTATAATCCTAACTGATCAGGTGGCTGTGATTTGAGGATCTTGGTTTGGAGGCAGCAAAGACAGAAAAGTCTGTGAAACTCTTTTTTTTTTTTTTTTTGGGTCCGGTCGTGGGGCTTGAACTCTGGGCCTGGGCGCTGTCCCTCAGCTCTTCAGCTCAAGGCGAGCGCTCTACCACTTGAGCTACAGCGCCACTGGTTTTCTGGTGGTTTATTGGAGATAGGAGTCTCACGGTCTCTCCTGCCCGGGCTGGCTTTGAACCGCGATCCTCAGATCTCAGCCTCCTGAGTAGCTAGGAATACAGGCGTGAGCCACCAGCGCCCGGCTGAAACTCTTATCTTCAATGAGCCAGCAAAAAGCCAGAAATGGGGGTGGGATCCCAGTGGCAGAGTGCTAGCTTTGAGGAAAAAACGCTAAAGAGCAGTGCTCAGGACCTGAATTCAAGTCCCAGTATTGGCACCAAAACAAAAACCAAAAGCCACCAATTGGTAACCATGCAGTCCTAAGCAAACAACACACACACCGGGGAATGAGTGACCCTCCCAACACATAAAAAAGGAAAGATTTCAGGCTCAGTGAAAATAAACTTGCAGGAGCTGTGAATGTGGCTTAGTGGTAGAATGCTTGCTTAGCTGGCATGCATGAAGCCCTGGGTTCAATTCCTCAGTACCATATAAGTAGAAAAAGGCAGAAATGGCACTGTGGCTCAAATGGTAGAGTGCTAGCCTTGAGCAAAAGCAGCTCAGGGACAGTACCAAGGCCCTGAGTTCAAGCCACAGGACTGGCAAAAAAGAAAAAAAGAAACTTGCAACTGCCATTTTCTAAAGACCCTATTATAAAATTTCCTCCTCTTACACCTATTTAATTACATTTTTTTGGGGGGGGTCCGGTTGTGGGCCTGAACTCTGGGCCTGGGTGCTGTCCCTCAGCTCTTCAGCTCAAGGCGAGCGCTCTACCCCTTGAGCCACAGCACCACTTCCGGTTTTTTTCCTTTTTGCTTATGTGGTGCTGGGGAATCGAACCCAGGGTCTCATGCATGCAAGGCAAGCGCTCTACCACTGAGCTACCTTCCCAGCCCTTTAATTACATTTTTTTTGTGCTGTCCTGAGGTTTGAACAGAGAGCCCGAGTGCTGTCCCTGATCTTCATTTTTAACTCAAGGCTAATGCTCTGCCACTTGAGCTACAGTTCCACAGACTTTCCTACCCAGGCTGGCTTCAAACCATGATCCTCAGATCTAAGCCTCTTGAGTAGCTAGGATTACAGGTATGAGCCACTGCACTCTCTTTTTATTTGTGCCGTGCTAGCCATGAAATCTAGGCCTCCATGCACACGAGGTAAGTGCTCTACCACTAAGCAACACCAGCAGCCCTAATTTGGTTCTGAAATAAACGTAGCAATCATTCTAAGTTTGTTAAGAACTTCTTTCTTAGCCTCTCTCTCTACTGTTTTAATCCTTGGGGGTAAGGAACATGTGTCACATGTTTGATGAATTCAACCAGCAAATATCTCATGTGTGCTTCTGCTGAGCGCTTATCATGAACGAGGCTCTGCACCAGCTACGGCCCCATTATACAAAGATCTCTCTCCTGACACATAGTTGCACTGGAGGACTGAAGGGCATTGTTGTGGGCACTGCGGCCCAGTGGCACCCTCTGCCCTTCTCCCACCGAATGCCTGTAGGGTTGGGTGGCAGGCTTGGCCTGAGCCTCCACCAATCAGTACAGAGAATGCTGCTGGCCACAGGACTGTCTGAGAAGATGACTGCTAACAGAATGTGAAGGAAGACGATTCCTCTCTTCCTCTGAATGTTGTAGTATAACAACAACAACAACACTGTCTGTTATTCTGTCACTAGGTCGAAGTTACTCCAAGCTTGAAAACAACTGATGCTCTTTCTGCAGGGGCCAGGCCAGGCCCCTCAGCCTGTCAGCCTCACTGTCAACATTATACACTGCTGGCTGGGCACTGGTGGCTCACGCCTGGAATCCTGGCTACTCAGGAGGCTGAGATCTGAGGATCGCAGTTCAAAGCCAGCCTGGGCAGGAAATTTCTGTGAGACACTGATCTCCAATTAATTATCAGAAAAACGGAAATGCAACTGTGGCTCAAAGTGGTGGGGTGCTAGTCTTGAGCAAAAGAGCTCAGAGACGGTGCCCAGGCCCTGAGTTCAAGCCTCACAACTGACAAAACAACTATCTATACATATACATATATGTATGTATATACACCTTGCTAATAATAAAATGCACATCACTGTTTAAACTGCAATTGTTTAAAGACTGGGCATTTGTTGATATTAAGATACTTCCAATCACAGTAATATTTACATTTTGGTATTGTTTAAACTTTCTGCCAGGAGTGGTGTGCATCCTGTCTTCCCTGCACTCAGGGGGCTGAGGCAGAAAGCGCACACGTTCCAGGCCAGCCTCGGTTGCACAATGAGACTTTGCGCCATAAACGGATGGAGACATGGATGGATGAATACATAGTGTAGCTTGACACAGTGGTTCATGCCTATAATCCCAGCTACTCAAGAGGGCATGGCAGAAAGATTGTAAGTTCAACACCAGTCCAGGCAAAGTAAAATTTGAATACAGGGTGAAGGTTATAAGTCAGTAACAGAGTACTGGCCAACATATGTGAGGCCTTGGGTTCGATCCCTAGTGCCATGGGGAAGGAGGCGGGGTTATTACCTGTCAGAGATCATAGAAAAATATTTATATCATGCCTCAGATTGGCTTTGAAATACTGCAAAAGTTTTTTTTTTTTTTTTTTTGTCGGTCCTGGGGCTTAAACTCTGGGCCTGGGCGCTGTCCCTCAGCTCTTCAGCTCAAGGCGAGCGCTCTACCACTTGAGCTACAGCACCACTTCCAGTTTTCTGGTGGTTTATTGGAGATAGGAGTCTCACGGTCTTTCCTGCCCGGGCTGGCTTTGAACCGCGATCCTCAGATCTCAGCCTCCTGAGTAGCTAGGATTATAGGCGTGAGCCACCAGCGCCCAGCCACTGCAAAAGTTTTTTAAATGAGAGCTGCTGAATGAACTAAGAGTACTGTATATACTGAAGAGACCCAGAATGCTGCCCCATTCGGCATTTTGATCCAAAAACCAGTGGAAACATCATGGACTCTTGCGTGTGTCGCCACGTGTGGTCACACAGGTGCAAAGCTGCCTTGCGTAGGGAGGAGGCTTGTGCAACGTCTATCCACTGAGCACCTGGCAGAGCCCAGGATCAAGAGAACGTGTTGGCATCAGCCGCCCCCGCCGATCAAAACCCACAGAGACGAGCCCCCAGTGCCACAACTCAAATGCTGAAACCCAAAACACCTCAACACTTGGAGGCAAAAATCACAATCCCAGCTGGGAATGTGACTTAGTGGTAGAGCGCTTGCCTCGCATGCATAAAGCCCTGGGTTCCATTCCTCAGCACCGCATACACAGAAAAAGCTGGAAGTGGCGCCGTGGCTCAAGTGAAAGAGCACTAACCTTGAGCAAAAGAAGCTCAGGGACAGTGCCCACCCAGGCCCTGAGGTCAAGCCCAGGACTGGAAATAAAAAAACAAATCCCCAAACCCACAACCCCCAAAAGTTAAAACCCCAAATGCTAAAATCACAAAGGTTAATTCCCACTTGAAAAAGTAAAATGCTCCTGGAAGCGAGGAAGGAGGGAAGCGAAGGCCAGGCTGCGAGGGTGCATCGCCCGTCAGCGCCAGGGCAGAGGCATCACGCCAGGAAGAACCAACACCAAGAAACTCAGCTGCTCTGTCAGGACTTCAGGAGAACATCAGTGGAGGGTTAGGCACCTTTGTGAAAGATGAAACTTCACAGGATCGCAGCTCTTTGGGTGATGCATAGTTGGTGATCTATCTCCGGTTTTGTTTTCTTGCAATACTGGGCTCTGAACTCGGGGCCTCTCATGTTGGCTAATAAGCAGACACTTTGCCACTTTACTCACAGCTCTGGCTATTTTTTGCCAGGTTCTTCTGGAGATAGACGCTCTCTTTTTGCCTCAGGCTGGCCTAGACTCCAATACCCCCACGGACTCCTAACAGGGACAGCAGGCAAGCGCCATCCTGTCCGATTTTGTTTTTTTTTTTTTTCCTGTTGAAGACAGACTTTTTGCCTGGGTTGACCTAGAACTGGGACCCTCCTTATCTCCAGCTCCTGAATAGCAAGGATTATTGGCAGCGGGCTACTAGTAATGTATGTGAAATTAGAAGTAGTTGTCTAATCCAGTGCGTAAGATCCACTCTACCACTAAGCCACACTCCCGGCCCAAAACCCATGTAGCCCCTCACTCTTATTCTTAAGCCTCAAATGCATGAGGTCCCTGCCATCTATGCTGCGCTGGGACTAGTTGGCTCACAAAAGTTCTGGGACTTGCTGGGGAGGAGTGGTTCATGCTTGTAATCCTAGCTACTCAGGAGGCGGAGATCTGAAGATCAGAGCTGAAGACCTGCCAGCCTGAGCAGGAGAGTTTGCAAAACTCTTATCTCCAAAGAACCACCAAAACGCCAGAAGTGGAGCTGTGGCTCACGTGGTAGAGCACCAGCCTTAAGAAGAGAAAGCTACGGGTCAGTGCTCAAACCAGGAGTTCAAGCGCAAGCACCTGCACACGCACACACACACACACACAAAATAATTCTGACCTTTTCCCTCAGCTCTCTCTCTCCTCTCACACTCCATGTTTTTCATCTGAGAGCAAGAATGAATAAGTGCTAAGTAGATAGGGATAAAAAATGGTGGACATGACACATGGCTGATACGTATGGCCCACCATGACACTTTTCCCATAATTCCCTTTCCCAGTGGAAAGAGCCAGCATAGCAACTGCACAAGTCATCAAGCAGTCAACGCAAAGCTCAGAGACATGGCAGGAACCCCAATACCACGGTCCCCTGGAGCACCCTCTATGGACTGACTATGCATTTTCAAGTGAGCGTGTTCACTGTTTTAAACCTTCTCCTGCCTTTTAATTCTTAAATCAGCAGAGAATCCTACCCATACCCCTAGACGTCACCAATCGTATGCTGAAGGGCCACCCTGAGCCCAACTCCTCGTCCAGACTTCAGTCTACTCTACACCTCAAGATCAGACAGCTGCCACCAAACCCCAGCCGGTTCACAATGGACAGGCCCAGCTCCGCTTGTTTGGTGACTGAAGCCAAAGCCTTGGCTTAGGCCCCATCCCCTCCAAGCCGCTAGTCTGCAAATGTCTCTCTCCACTGCCAGGCTGCAGGTGGCCTCTGAGGTCACAAGGTTGGAATCTGAACTCTAAAGTGATGGTGTGTGAAGGTGAGCTGTGGAAGGTGACTGCCAAGGAACCTGGACAGGTAGCGCACGCCTGCAATCCCGCCTGCTCCAGAGGCTGAGAGCTGAGGATCGTGGTTCCTAGCCTGGGCAGGAAAGTCTCAGGGACTACAAAAGCAAAAAACAAACAAACAAACAAGTAGAAAGATGCCTGGCCTTCCCAGCCCAGGAGCCTGGGAACAAGGAACTTCTGTTATTTAGAAACTACCCCATGGAGAGTATTTTTGTCCCGGTAGGCGAAACTGACAGAGATAGCCAACTTTCTCAAGCAAAGCTAATCACGTTACTTCCTTCCTTAAAACCTCACTGACCAAGGTCTGAGTCCTCCAGACTAGGAGGCTCCTCTGAGTCACCCCTCCAATCCCTGCTCCTCCCATCCCCCACCTCATCTCCTGCTTCAACACAAGATGCCGGCCCCAGAGCGGCCCAGCCTCTCCCAGAGCAGCCCAGCCTCCCCCATCCCGCTGCACCAGGCCCCGCAGAGAACCAGGAGAGGCAGCACTCCACCGCCTCTCAAGGAAGCACACTTCCAAGCCAACCACCGAGAAAGCAGATAGAGGGAGCAACCTCCCTGAGCGCTAATACTGAAGTCTGTCTCATTTTGTTACAGTGTCCTCTCCTAAATTCAGGAAGGAAAGAAGGAAGGAGGGAAGGAAGGAGGGAGGGAGGGAAGGAAGGAAGGAAGGAAGGAAGGAAGGAAGGAAGGAAGGAAGGAAGGAAGGAATGCAGGCAGGCGGGCAGACAGACAGGCAGACAGGCAGAGAAGTTTGAACTGGGCGGGGGTGGGGGTGGGGGGTGGGGGGAGGAGGCTGGGCATGTCACTGTCCCTGAGTTTTTGTGTTCAAAGCTTGACTTTTTGGTGGTTAGCTGGAGATGAGAGTCTCACAGACTTTCCTGCCAAGGCTGGTTGGGACCATGATCCTCAGATCTGAGGATCTGAGTAGCTGGGATTACAGGTGTGAGTCACTAGGCCGGGGCTAGAAGTCACCTTTAACTGATGAAGAGTGGAAGGTTCACACCTGTAAAGCCTAGCTACTCAGAAGCTGAAATCTGAGGATAGAGGTTGGAATCCAGCCAGGACAGAAAAGTCTTAGAGACTCTTATCTCCAGTTAATCAGCCAGAAGTGGAGGTGTGGCTCAAATGCTAGCTTAACAGCCTTAAGTGAAAAAGCTAAGCAAGCCGGGTGCTGGCCTGTAATCCTAGCTACTCAGGAGACTGAGATCTGAGGACCACAGTTCAAAGCCAGACCAGGTAGGAAAGTCTGGGAGACTCTTATCTCCAATGGACCACTCAAAAAACTGCAAGTGGAGCTATGGCTCAAGTGGTAAAGGGCTAGTCTTTTTTTTTTTTTTTAAATTGTGAAAATACTGTACAGAGGGGTTACAATTACATGGGCAAGATAATGAGTACATTTCTTATCAAGCATTGCAGGCTCCTCCTTTGTTTCCCCTTCCCATCCCTTCCCATCCTCCCCCTGCCCCCCCAACCAATCCTCCCCCCCCCCCACCAAAGTTGTAAAGTTCGTTTTTGACATGACTTGTACTTCTCATTGTTGCAACAGGTCCACCTGTATCCTTATTTAAACGACTTGTTTCTCCCCTTCCCCTCCACAAATTATACCGACATCAAATACAGTGAAAGCAGGGGTTATACTGTGGGGGAGGGACATACAAAGCAACATAGAAATAATTTTATAATTGTGTTAGAAACAAATGCATGAAAGAAAAAAAACATTTAAAATACATATCTTAGGGTTCATTTTCCTAACGTCACCTTATCTGACCTTTTCTGCTTGACTCATATATATACTAGATATTGCAAATAAGGGAAACCATGGGACCTATGTTTCTTTGGGTTTGGCTTATTTCACTTAATATAATTTTTTCCAAGTCTTTCCATTTCCTAACAAATGGGGCGATGTCATCTTTCTGATGGAGGCATAGAATTCCATTGTGTATATATACCACATTTTCTTGATCCATTCATCTACTGAGGGGCATCTGGGTTGGTTCCAGATCTTAGCTATGGTAAATAATGCTGCAATAAACATAGTTGTGCTGGTAGCTTTAGTGTGGTCTTGTTTGTAAACCTTTGAGTAAATGCCCAAAAGTGGGACTGCTGGGTCATAGGGGAGCTCTATGTGGAGTTAAAGGGCTAGTCTTGAGCTGAGGAGCTGAGGGGCAGCGCCCAGGCCCAGAGTTCAGGCCCCACAACCAATCAACCAACAACAACAACAACAACAACAAAGCTAAGCAAGAGGCCCTGAAGTCAAGTACACACACACACACACACACACACACACACACACACACACCAAATTTTCTTTTCACCTGAATGCATGGTATAAGCCTACAATCCTAGCACTCGGAACTGAAGTTGAGGCCATCTCAGGCTATATAGTAAGTTCCACCTGCCAAAAAAAAAAATGGTTTTTCGTGTGTGTGTGTGTGTGTGTGTGTGTGTGTGTGTGTGTAAGTATAAAATGCCTTTTCCCTAAGAGGAGAGATGAGGTTTTTGCTGTGCATTTCCTCTTTCTAAAACCCACAAGCTAGCAAAATGAGGGTCAGATTTCAAAGTCAGCATTCCTTGACCCCCCCCCCCCCTTCCCCTTCCTCTCCCAGCCACTCCACAGAGCCCAGCTCACCAGGCCAGGCAGGGCTCAGGGCTGGGCAGGGCTGAGGACAGACCTGAGTGCACCCAGGCCCACTGGGAACATGCCTGGAGGTGGGCAAACCCTGGCTGGAGCACACTCCACCTTCTTCGTTCCCACCAGCTCCACCATCTCAGCTCTGGAAGAGGCTGATTTAACAGCAAAATTCCGTGCTGTACCGGAAAATTCCAGTGAGGCTCACTCCTGGAATCCTGCTGCTCTGGGATCTGAGGAGCAAGATTCAAAACTAGCCAGGGCAGAGGAATCTCAGAGATGCACACCTCCACCTCTCAAACACAAAGCCAGATGCGGGAGTGGGGCTCCAGTGGCAGAGCCTTGATTGCAAAAGCCTTGACTGCACGTGTGGGCATCAGGCCCTACGTTCAAACTCGAGTGGTGGCATCAAGTAAATGGATACATACATCATACAGGCACATACACACACACACACACACACACACACACAAAGTCCTCTGTACCACAAGCAGGGTGTGGGAGTGCTTTTTGAAATATCAGCAGTAGGTAGAAAAACTTTAGGGGCCCTGAAAGTGCCACTTCTAATTAATGTTTTACAGAAATTGTAGTAGTGGCATTAAAAAAAAACAAACAAAAGCTTGTACAAAGGTGTGTTATTTTAACTGCACAGAGGTGTTAAGACAGCAAAGGTCTTCATCTGTCAGCAGACGTCCAGACAAACAATGGTATCTTATTTATGCAAAGACCCTCTGCGAGTGGTCAGCTGAAGATTTCATCCGGGTCAGAACTGAAAGATGTCCATCGCTAGAGGAATGGCAGAGCAAGATTTGACCATCGCAAACAAACAACCTGCAGGACCAGTGCCACATGCCTGTAATCCCAGCACTGGCAAGGCGAAGGCAAGGAGCCTGAGTTATACACAGAAAAGTCCAAGAACATCTCCTGCCATTTCCTGCTAGGACAGAGGCCTTCCAGCAGGAGAAGAGCCGTGCCTGAACTTTAAACTTGCTTTTGTTTTTCCTGATACCAGTACCCCAGCTTGAACTTAGGACTCGCCCTCTGTCTCACTTAGCTGTTTCAGCTCAAAGCCAAGTACTCCACTATTTAAGCCACACGCTGCTTGAGGCTTTTTTTTTGGGGGGGGGGGGGGAGAGGGTGGCTCATTGGAGATAAGAGTCACATAGAACTGGCATTAAAGAGTCAGGCTCAGCTCTCAGCCTCTAGAGGAGTGAGGGGCCACCATCTATCTGTGAATTCGTTATAGTTTGATACAAAAACATAATCACTAAGATTAACCGGCATTTTTGACACTGAAGTGTATAAACTGTTAACACCTGCTTCCCAACTAGGACACTATCATCTCTATACAGACTCTATGGGTTTATTTCTTGCATTTGAAGAGCTCTTTGGTGGTAGTTTGGCCTGAGACTCCTACATCACTATCCCGCAGCAAGGTACTTGTAGCTTTTCCCTCCTGGTAAGTTCTACCAGGAGAGACCACTTACCTCATAGGTTCCTGGCATCAAGTCCAAACCTGGCACTCAGCGAGGACCCCGCCAACCTGATCAGCAATACCCCACACAGCGAGAGGCAGATGCAGAATGAGATTGTATGACTGTGAGTTTCAATTCTGGTAATTTTTTTTAGCTGTAATATTATCCACTGCTCTGTATCTCTAGCGCCTAAAATAAACATCCAGCAAGCACTCTCTTGGTTAATATTTGTTGAATGAATCATGGCTGCATCATTATAAAATCCTGTTGCTTGAAGGGACTAAAGTTATCTCTCTGCTGCTGTACAAACTCAGGAAGGAAAAATAAATCACAGTCCTAACATTGTGGCTCCCAATCTATGAGCAACAGATTTTTTTTTTAAAAAAAGAAAACTTGTAAAGGGCGTGCAAACATTCATCATAGAAGCGAGTTTACCCACAACAGACAGGCAAACCAGTTTGACAATCCAGAGTCTGGTAGGTGCCTGACCATATATAAAAATGCTTTTTCCTTTTCTTTTTTGCCAGTTCTAGGGCTTAAACTCAGGGCCTGGGCACTGTCCCTGAGCTTCTTTTGCTCAAGGCTAGCACTCTACCACTTCAGCCACTGCACTACTTCTGACTTTTTCTATTGATGAAGACTAGGAATCAAAACCAGGGCTTCATGCATGCTAGGGAAGCATTCTACCACTGAGCCACATTCCCAGCCCGTATATAAACGTTTTCATAAAAGTAGAGGTATAGCTCAAGTGGTAGAGCCCCCAGCCATGAGTGCAAAATCTAAACTAGAGATCAAGACTCTGGGTTCAAGTCCCAGTACAGCATTAAAAAAAAAAATGTTTTCAAAGCAGAGGGAAAGAAGTCCTTAAGATCACCATTCTCCTACCTCTGCTTTTTCTGAGGACTAGAAATCTTTAATAGGAAAAACAGCCATTCATTTACCTCTTCTTAACATACCTGTCTGTGAATTTGTTAGAATGGGGTGTGATTTTATTCTTCCTTGGGGCTGGAGGGGCAGGACTGCTAGGGACTGTACTCGGGGCGCCTGCCAAGGAGTTCCAGCACTGGGGAGACTGAGGCAGGAGGATCGTGAGTTGGAAGCCAGCCTGGACTACATGGCAAGGTCCTGTCAAGGGCATGCATGGTGGCTCAGCCTGATAAGAGCCCTCACCACAAACACAGCCACTAGCAACAGGTCGCATGAAAACTCTGGGTGGGGGGCCCAGATCTTCTCATTTTAAACAAGTGCTGAAGCCAGGCCCTGGTGGCTCACACCAGGAGCGAATCCTAGCTGCTTAAGAGTCTGCAAGCCGAGGGTCGCAGTTCAAAACCAATCTCACACAGAAAAGTCAGAGAAATTCTTTTTTTTTCACCAAAATCACTGAAAAGCCAGAAGCAGAGGTATGGCTGAAGTAACAAAGTGCCAGCCTCAAGTGAAAAAGCTAAGGGACAGCACCGGCCATGAGTTCAAGCCCCCAACACATACACACACACACACACACACCAAACTTATTTCTGCTGTTCGTGACTATGGCAACCAACATGATCTTTTCTCTGAAGACGAAGCCCCCTCACCAGACGTGTTTTTCTCTTCAAATACAAAAAGAATGCTCCTGGGCCGATGCCCGGGAGATGGCTACGGGAAGAGTGGAAGACAGCTAAGGTTTTGGGTTTCCTTGGATGAGTTCCAGTGTGTTGGGGAGTTTCTTGTTGGCAAACTAGGCCAACTCGGGGAACACTGGACCACTGACCAACATCCCTAGTACGAGGATCGTTTGTGTCTATTTTTAAAGAAGACGGAGAGTATCTGGCCACACTTACCAGCCAGAGGAGGAGTTCTATAAATAAGGGTACTACCAGAGCTCCCCGCCCATCCCCATGCCTGGACCCACTTCAAACAAGCAGTCTACTTCATCGGAAAGCCCATACACACTCTAGTCTGTGTGTTTTCTAACCACGGCTTTAAGTTCTAAATCTTCCCTCTCCAGTGGGATTTCCAATGAGAGCAGGGCGCTGGAGGCACACGCCTGTAGTCCTAGCTGCTCAGATGGCTGACGTCCGAGGACTGCGGTTCAAAGCCAGCCCCAGCAGAACGGTCCTTGAAACTCTGAGACGCACTTGGCCAGCGAAGGCCCAGGGGAGGCTGCGGCTTGCAAGGCGGAGGGTTAAAAAGCTAAGGACGGGCCCCGGGGCTGCCGCAATCGCACAGCAATACTAAGACAAGGATGGTTAAGAGTGTCACGCACTGACCGCATTAATACGCCTGATGCGCACTAGTGAGCAAATTAACTGCCGATCAGATCAGACGGCAATGCTCCCGCGCCCGGTCCCAGCCTAAGTGTGCACAGATGCCCATAGCGCTTCCACAACTGAAACCGCCGCAGCAGCGCCGCGGGGCGAGCGCCCGACGGTGACCCGGGCCGTGCGGTGCCGAGCGCGCCGGGCCTCCCGCACGGATCCCCGCGGCGGTGCAGCGCGCGCGCCCGGCCTCCCGCACGGAGCTCCGCGGCGCAGCACGCGCCCGGCCTCCCGCACGGCCCCCGCGGTGCTGCGCGCGCCCGGCCTCCCGCACGGATCCCCGCGTCGCACCGCGCGCCCGGCCTCCCGCACGGATCCCCGCGTCGCACCGCGCGCCCGGCCTCCCGCACGGCCCCCGCGGCGGTGCAGCGCGCGCGCGCCCGGCCTCCCGCATGGATCCCCGCGGCGCAGCGCGCGCCCGGCCTCCCGCACAGGCGCCGCCCCGCACGGCCCCGCGGCGCAGACCACAGGCCGAGAGGCCGGAGCTCGCAGTGTTAGCAGGTGAAGCGGACGTCCCCGAGGTCGGCCTCCCCGGCCGCGCCGGTGCGGGGCGGGCCCAGGCCTGGGTGGGAAGCAGGTGCTCGCCGGGCCCCGCGTTTGCCATGGCGGGAGGCAGGAGCGTAGGGGAAAAGCTGGGGGAACCGCGCAAGAGGGTTCCCGCGGAGGGCGGGCGGCGCGGCGGGGCGGCGGCGGGCGTGCGGGAGGCCGGGCGCGCGGGAGAGCGGCTCCGGCGGGCGGAGGGGAGCGGAGGGGGGCGGGGGGGCGCCGCGGTCCCGGCCAGCGTCGGCCCCGCGGGGGGAGGCGGGACACGAAGGGACCCGCGCGGGGGTCGGGGCGCCCAGGCCGCGGCGCCGGGGAGGGGCGCGTCTCCTAGACGACCGCACGGGGCCGGAGGGGGGGGAGGCCGGGAGGGGAGCTCCGCGGGAGGAGGCCGGAGGGGGGGGAGCCCCACGCAGGGCCGGCGGCGGCGGCCCGGCCGCTGCGGGCCCCCGGAGCCCGAGGCCGCGGGCCGCGATGGCGGGGCCCCGGGCGGCCCTCGCGGCGCGCGCCTACCGTGTATCCCCGCTCCAGGTCGCTGTCCTCGTAGCGGAAGGACGGGATGTAGACCTCCATGGCCGCGCCGCCGCCGCCGCCGCCGGGAGGACGAGCGGGAGGGGCTGCGCGCCGGGCCGCCGCTCCGCCTCCGCCGCCGGGCCGCCCCGCCTCCCGGCCCCGGCGCCCGCGTGGCCCCCGCGCCGCGGGCTGGGCGGGAGGGTGCGGGCCGCGGCGTCCGGGGCCGGCGGCGGCGGGGACGGGAGGCGGGGCCTGCGGGGCCGGGGGTGCGGGGAGGGCCGCGAACCGATGGGAAGCGGGGCGCGCGTCCTCGGCGGCGGCGGGGATGTGACCGCCGCGCAGCCCGGGCCTGAAATCTCCGGCCGCTGACGCGACCCGGCCGGAGGGAGGAGGGAGGAGCGGCGCCGCGGGAGGCGGCCGGGCCGGGGTCCTGCGCTGTGGACGCGGAGCTGCGCCTCGGCGGGGAGCGGACCGGAGCCCGGGGCGCGTCCCGGGCCTGCGCTCGGTGTCCACGCGCGGCCGCCGCCGGCCGGGCTCGGCCCGGGGAGCTGGGGGGACACTGGCATTTCCCTCGGGAGACGTCTGGCTTCGGGAGGTGGCCGGCCTGGAGCGGAGGAGCAGCGTGGCCTCGGCGCGGGCCCTTCCCGCGGCGGACGCGCACTGTTGGGGCGCCCCTGGAACACGAACGCGGCCTGAGGTGAAAGGGGAGCTCTGCTGACCGCCTCTTCTTCCAGATTCTTCCTTCTCTTCCCACCCGCGTCCCACACCTTCCGTGATCTTCTGTAAAACCAAGCGGGTATCCTGAGTGGGGACGGGGTTGGGGGGTGCAGACCCTGGCCAGGGCCTCCCCCCCAGCGCCCCTGCTCACCACGGTGAAGGGGTGCTGTCTGTGGCATGCCCTAACTCCTGCATGACACCCCCATGTCCTGAGACACTGGTAACCGAATTGACTCCCTTTGGACCCCGACACAGCAGCCCAAGCCAGGCCTGTCGCCGGCTGTGCACTCGGTGCCTTAAAAGCAGAGGCTGGGCCCGTAGTGGTATAGGTGGGCTGGGGGCCACCAGGGTGAGGGGCGGGGGTTGAATCTGGCCCAGGGACTTAACCTGCATAGATGAAAGTGGACATGGTTAAAGCTGTTGAAAGAAGCAGCTTGTGGGGTGCTCTTCACAACCCCTGCCAAAAGACGATGGTCCTGTGGCTGATCTGCTTACTCACTAGGTTTTAGGGTAGCTGCTTTTTAAAACTCCTGCCATACTGGCCAGGAGGGAGTATATGGGTGGATCCTTGCACACTGCTTGGTAGGGTGTAAATTAGTGCAGCCGCTGTGGAAATCAGGATGGAGAATCTTCAAAAAACTACAAAGAGCCGGGTGTTGGTCCTTCACATCTGTAATCCTAGCTCTCCATGAGGCTGAGATCTGAGGATCATGGTTCAAAGCTAGCCTGGAAAGGAAAGGCTGTGAGACTCATATCTCCAGTTAGGCACCGCAAAGCTGGAAGTGGAGCTGTGGCTCAGGTGGTAGAGCACTAGCCTTGAGCTGAAGAGCTGAGGGACAGTGCCCAGGCCCAGAATTCAGGCCCTCGACCAATGGACAATAAAAAACGGAAAGATAAATATTACATGTTTTCAATTGTACACAAATATAAATTTGTGTGTGTCCTGGAGCTTGAACTCAGGGCCTGGGTACTATCCCTGAGCTTTTTTTTTTTTTTGGTCCGGTCGTCGGGCCTGAACTCAGAGCCTGGGCACTGTCCCTCAGGGGCCTGGGCGCTGTCCCTCAGCTCTTCAGCTCAAGGCTAGCGCTCTACCACTTGAGCCACAGCGCCACTTCCGGCTTTTTTCTTTTTGCTTATGTGGTACTGAGGAATCGAACCCAGGGCCTCATGCATGCAAGGCAAGCACTCTACCACTGAGCCACCTTCCCAGCCCCATCCCTGAGCTTTTTTTTGCTCAAGGCTAGGGTGCTCTACCACTTGAGCCCCTGCTTCACTTCTGGCTGTGTATATGTGTATGTATGTGTATGTCAATACTAGTCTGGAGATTTGAACTCAAGGCCTGGCACTGTCCCTGAGCTTCTTTTTTTTTTTTTTTTTGCTAGTGCTCCACTTGAGCCACAGCTCCACTAAAGCTTTTGGGTGGTTAATTGGAAATAAAGGTCTCATGGACTTTCCTGCCTGGACTGGCTCTGAACTGCCATTCTATCTCAGCCTCCTGAGTAGCTAGGATTACAGGTATGAGTCATCAGTGCCCAGAAGAATGTAGACTTAGAAAACAAAAGAAACATGCAGCTTAAAGAGGGCTATTTGGAAAGATGAAAGGAACCAGTGGGATGTGTAGAGGGATAAAAGAGGCTGAAGAATGTGTTACGTGTGTGTGCCTGAGAGAGGGAGGGAATGAAACCATTAACGTAGGTAAATAAAAGAATACATTCTAGAAAATATACATAATACGTAAAATAGATCTATGTGCATCTACAGAGTGTCACAATGAAACTAATTTAAAAAAATCTTACCACCTGTGTGGCATAGTACCCAACCTATTTTTCTTGAAAGCTTCTCTAATCAGTTAAGTATTCACCTTTACAAAGGCAATCGCACAGAATGAACACTATGGTAGATACTCCTACTTAAGGTCCACTTAAGCTTTATTTATAATAACCCCCATGTGGAAGTGCTGTGGACAAGAAGATGCAATAGGACTTGAACGCAGCAAGCTCTGTTTCTGGTTTTTATTTTCAAGGTAATGATAGCTAATGATGACAGGAAACCCTCCCAACAATTTCAAGACTGGTTAAGACTGGAGCTGTCACCCAGGACTGTGGTCATGCAGGCCTTCAGCCTCAGGTGCTGACCACACATTTTGGTTGGGTGTCTTCTGTTTTTCTTCTTTGAATAGGGTCTCAGTTTTACTGTGGCTGGCCTTGAACTTTTGACCTCAAGCCCCACTCCTGCCTTAACCTGAGTAGATGGATATGCAGGCACACAGCACTCTATTGGCCTGACCAAACTTAGTGTGTTTTCTATTTTACCCTTCCCCAACAACCTGCCAATAATCTGGATGTATTTTTGAAATGGAATGGCTCTGTCATTTACCTGCTAGACTTGAGACTAAAATGTGTAAGCCCATCAAGACATTTGGCAGTTACACTAATAAAAATCTATTTTCTGTATCCACTCACTGTGTATAATTTGTTCTTCCTCTACGGAAAACAAGCTCATCATTGTGTTCATTGTGTTCTTAAGGAGCTACCAGCCAAGTCATAAAGAGCAATATCCTTGAAACGAATGGCTCATGTTTGTAATCCTAGCTACTGCAGAAGTTGAGATCTGGAAGGCTGCAGTTTGTGGTCTAGAACTGGGTTACTCAGAAGGCTGACATTTGAGGATTGCCCTGTGAAGTTAGAAACCCTGTGAAGCATTTTTTTTCTTTTTCTTTTTTTTTTGTCAGTTATGGAGCTTGAATTCTGGGCGTAGGTACGGTCCCTGAGCTCTTCAGCTCAAGGTAAACACTCTATCACTTGAGCCATAGTGCCACTTCTGGTTTTCTGGTGGTTAATTGGAGATAGGAGTCTCATGGATGTTCCTGCCTGAGCTGGCTTTGAACCAGATCCCCAGATCTCAGCCTCCTGAGTAGCTAGGATTACAGGCATGAACCACCAGCACCTGGCTGCCCGTGAGATTATCTCCAGTTAAGCACCCAAAAAAGCTAGAATGTTGCTGTTGCTCAAGCAGTAGAGTGCTAGCCTGGACAAAAAAGTCCACTAGACTGCATCTCCAATTAACCAGCAGAAAGTCAAACTGGAGGTGGGCTCAAATGGTAGATGACCATTGTGGTTAAATCAGGAAAAGAACCTGGCTAAATAATCAAGGCAAAGGCCCTTTCTATAGAGGTTCAGCATCCTCCACCATGGCAGACCCCTAGACATCACATCACGATGGCCTTGAGCAGTCACACAAGTAGGACTCTGGGCATCACATCATGGGCCATTGCCCTGGAAAACTTGTATGTGACGAATGAACTGATTGGACCTGAGGTGTAAGGCACCAGCAGCAGCCAGTCGGAGGGGCTAAAGGATGCAGGAAGAGCTCGTGAAGGCTGCATGGAGCCTCTGATTGGGTCTGAGGACTAATATGGGCCACAGAGTGTCCAATGATCTTGATCATGTAGTTACCTCCTACAGACACCTTATTGACTCATATACAAAGCACTCCAGGCACTGTCCTCCCTTGGAATCCCTTCCATCTTGTCAGAGCTCTGCCAATATTTTTCTTTGATATATTTTTGCCATTTAACTTCTCTCTGTGTTGATGGTCTTCCAGAAAATTGCAACAAAGGACTCCAATATTGGATTTTTTTCAGTTTCACTAGCAAATGTGAGGCCCTGAGTACAAACTCCAGTGCCAGGAAAGATAAAAACTAGCTAGGTACCAGTCGTGCACGCCTGTAATCCTAGCTACCCAAAAGGCTGAGATTTGAGGATCATAGTTCGAAGCCAGCTCTGGCAGGAAAGTGCATGAGACTCATCTCAGTACCCTGGACCTGAGTTCAAGCCCTAGGACAGACACCAAAAAACTTACATATGTATAATTAAAAATAAAATAGCAGTTATAATCTTAAATATTACACATGGTATAATAAAAGATCACAGACAACAAATAACTATGAAATTATTAATAATTAGAAGAGCTTCAGTTTTAACCAAGTCCTGTGAGTTCACCCAAAAGGAGAAAAAAAATCATAGGACCAAAGTAAGAGAATATGGCAAATATTTTATTGTTCCCAGCAATATTTTAGTGTGACTTTACCATCTACAACAGGATATGTAACTCTTTCCTCAGAACATTAATATAAATAAATGGAGTTGGGCTGGTGGCTCATGCCTGTACTTCTAGCTAATCAAGTAGCTAAGATCTGAAGATTCAAGTCCCAAGCAGGAAAATCCTGAGACTTGTATCTCCAATTAACCAGTACAATGCCAGAAGTGAAGCTATGGCTCAAGTGATAGAGTATAAGCCTTGAGTAAAAGAGGTAAGAGAGAGCACCCAGGCCTTGAGTTCAAGTCCTAGCATCAGCATAAATAAATAAATAATGGAGCTGAAAGTATGGCTCAGTTGATATAGTGTTAATTGGGCAAAAGCATGTCTTGGAGTTCAAAACCTCATACAGATAAATAACCAACTAATTGATACTATAAATATCTGGAAATTGCCAGGTGTCAGTGGCTCACATCTGTAATCCTAGCTAATCAGGAGACTCAGATCTGAGGATCACGGTTTGAAGCCAGCCCCGGCAGCAAAGTCCATGAGACTCATCTCCAATTAACCACCAGAAAATAGCAACAAGCCAAGCCCCAACCTAGTTGACAGAAACAAATAATCAAAATTAAATCAGAAATAAATGAGGGTCTAAAAAAAAAAAAAGTAAAAAGAATCAACAAATAATTGGTTCTTTGAAAAAAATCAACAAAATTGACAGACTCTTAGCAAACTGACAAAAAAAAAATCAAAACGGGCTGGGAAGGTGGCTCAGTGGTAGAGCGCTTGCCTTGCATGCCTGAGGCCCTGAGTTTGATTCCTCAGCACCACATAAGCAAAAAGAAAAAAGCTGGAAGTGGCGCTGTGGCTCAAGTGGTAGAGCGCTAGCCTTGAGCTGAAGAGCTGAGGGACAGCGCCCAGGCCCAGAGTTCAGGCCCCACGACCCGACCCCCCCCCCCAAAAAAAAATCAAAACACACTCATATAAAATTAAATACGAAGCTGGGTGCTGGTGGTTTACACCTGTAATCCTAGCTACTCAGGAGGCTAATATCTGAGGAATGTGGTTCAAAGCCAGCCCGGGTAGGAAACTCCATGAGACTCTTATCTCCAATAAACCACTAGAAAACTGGAAGTGACGCTGTGGCTCAAGTGGTAGAGCGCTAGCTTTGAGCTGAAGAGCTAAGGGACAATGCCCAAGCCCAGAGTTCAAGCCCCATGACCAACCCCCTCCCCCCCAAAAAATATGAAACCATCATGACAGTTCAGAACAGTATAAGGGAATACTTTGCAAACCTTTATGCTAACAAATTGGAGAATGGAAGAAATGGAAGAATTCCTAGTGAATATTGATAAACCCAAACTAAACCAAGAAGACTTAAACCAACTAAAAAGATCCATAACAAGTAATGAAATAAAAATAGCAATAAAAGACCTCCCACTGAAGAAAAACCCAGGACCAGATGGATTCACAGCTAAATTCTATAAGGCCATCAGAGGAGAACTCTCTCCAAATACTCCTCAAACTCTTCAATGAAATTGAAAGATCACTACCAGACTCATTCTATGAAGCTAATATAACCCTTATCCCCAAACCAGACAGGGACTCATCAAAGAAAGAGAACTATAGACCTATTTCTTTGATGAACATCGACACAAAACTTCTCAACAAAGTTCTGGCCAACTGAATTCAACAACAAAAAAATTATACACTATGACCAAATGAGATTCATGCCAGGGATGCAAAACTGGTTCAATATATACAAATCAATGTAATTCAACACATCAATAAAATCAAGGACAAAAACCACATGATCATCTCAATAGATGCAGAAAAAGCATTTGACAAGATCCAACACCCCTTTAGGATGAAAGCTCTGGAGAAACTAGGAATGCATGGAACATTCCTCAATATAATAAAGGCTATATATGACAAACCTACAGCTAGCATTATATTTAATAGTGAAAAGTTAAAATCATTTCCTCTAAAATGAGGAATGAGACAAGGATGTTCACTCTCTCCACTCCTCTTCAATACTGGAATTCCTAGTAAGAACATTAAGACAGGAGACAAACATAGAGATGATCCAAACAGGGAAAGAAATGTTTATCCCTCTTTGCAGATAACATGATCCTGTATTTAAAGAATCCCAGATTCCTCTCGCAAGTTACTTGAGCTGATCTTAAACCTTGGCAAAGTAGCAGGGTATAAAATTAGCCCACACAAATCAGTAGTTTTTCTTTTGCCAACAAAGAAGAGACTGAGACTGAAATCAGGAAAGCAACCCCATTTGTAATAGTCTCAAAACAAAATAAAACAACCTGAACAGTGTAAGAATTAAGTTAACCAAAGCTGTGAAGGACCTCTATGATGAAAACTTTAAAAACCTGAAAAGAGGAAATTAAAGCAGACTTAAGGACATGGAAAAACCTTCCATGCTCCTGGACTGGTAGGATTAATATGAAAATGGCAATACTGTCCAAAGCTTTCTACAAATTCAGTGCAATATCCCATCAAAATCCCAACAACATTCTTCACTCATATACAAGGAGCAATCTAAAGATTCATATGGAGGGCTGGGAATATGGCTCAGTGGTAGAGTGTTTGCCTTGTATGTATAAGGCCCTGGGTTCAATTCCTCAGCACATAAGCACATAAGCAGAAAAAGCTGGAAGTGGCATTGTGGCTCAAGTGGTAGAGTGCTAGCCTTGACCGGAAGAGCTGAGGGACAGCTCCCAGGCCCAGAGTTCAGGCCTCGTGACCGACCAAAAAAAAAAAAAAAAGATTCATATGGAATAATAGAAGACCCCTAACAGCAAAAACAATCCTTAGCAGGAAGAACATGCTGGAAGAATATCAATACCAAACTTCAAACTCTATTACAAAAATGTAGTTTTAAACACAGCTTGGTACTGGCACAAGAATAGGCCTGAGGACCAATGGAATAGAAGACCCAGAAATGAACCCACAGACCTATAGCCACTTAACATTTGAGAAGGGATCCAAAACCACAGGATGGAAGAAAGACAGTCTCTTCAACAAATGGTGCTTGCAGAATTGGCTGTACACATGCAGAAAACTGAAGTTAGATCCTTGTATATCAGCCTGAACTAGAATCAATTCCAAATGGATCAAAGACCTCAATGTAAGACCAGATACCATGAAAATATTACAAGAAGAGATAAAGGAAATACTAAGGCTCCTTGGCACAGGTCAAAACTTAAAGATCCAGAAACACAAATCAAAGAAAAACTAGATAAATGGGATTGCACTAAACTGAATTGTTTCTGCATGGCAAAAGACATAAATAGCAAGACAAAGAGAAAGCCCACAAAATAGGAGAAGATCATTACTAGCTGTGCATCAAACAAGGGCCTCATATCTAAAATAAACTTAGAGCTTAAAAAAAAAATAAACTCCCCCAAAACAAGCCTTCAAAGAAATATCAACCCAATTAATAAATGGGCTAAAGACTTAGATGTCTCAGGGGAAGAAGTAAGAATGGCAAATAGACACATGAAGAAATGTTTAACATCTCTGGCCATAAAAGAAATGCAAGTCAAGACTACATTGAGATTTTACCTCACCTGTTAGAATGGCCATCATCAAGAAAACAAACAATAACAAATACTGGTGGAGATGTGGCCAAAAGGGAACACTACTACAATGTTGGTGGGAATGTAAACTTGTTCAACCATTATGAAAAACAGTATGGAGGTTCCTCAAAAGACTAAACATAGAGCTCCCCTGTGACCAGTAATCCCACTGGGCATTTATTCAAATGACTACAAACCACGGTACACTAAAGCCACTAGCACAACCATGTTCATTTTAGCACTGTTTACCATAGCTAAGATAGGGAATCAACCCAAATGCCCTTCAGTGGACAAATGGATCAAGAAAATGTGGTATACACACAATGGAATTCTAGAATTCCATCAGGAAAAAATAACATTGCCCCATTCATAAGAAAATGGAACAACTTGGGAAAAATTGTATTAATCCAGATAAGCCAGACCCAAAGAAACATAGGTTGCAAGGTTTCCCTTGTTTGTAATAGAATGTGCATATAAATCTACAATTAAAGCCAATGGACAGTAAAAAACAAAAAAAATTGCACTTGGACATGATAAACAGTAAACATTCACATAGAACAAAGGAGGATATTCTTAGGATCACAAGGGCTCAATAGGTATGTGCAGATGATTGTATAAAAAGATGCTTATCAAAATGAACTCCAAGAAACAGAAACAAGAGGTTTTTATTGTGCTGTTTTCAGTTGTCTCTCTTCCAACCTTTGTCTCTGTTTTTGGTTTCTGTACCCTTTGTCTTGTAAGTTTGTTTTGGGGAGAAGCAGCACAGAAATGGTGGGCTAAAGGGTGAATTAATTCAGCAGGGATACTCACTAGACAATGTGTTGGAAATGAACGATATAACCTGGGTAAGGAGGGAGGTTGACAGGGAAAAAATTGGGAGAAAATGATGGAAGGTTGACACTGTTCAAAAAGAAACATATTCATTACCTGACTTATATAATTGTAACCCCTCTGTACATCACCTTTACAACAAAATTTTTTAAAAAAAGAACTCAGAGACAGTGCCTAGGCCCAGAGTTCAAGCCCCCAAACTGACAAAAATAAAAAAATTAAAAAAACTGGGAAAAAACCATATAAATGATACCATATAAAAAATAACCTATAAATGAGGTGTATAGTATATATAATGTATAATATATAAATTATAGGCATATATAATACATATATAAAACATTGAACAGCTAGTGCTTGCTAATATAAGAAAAAATGCATGAGAAAAATAAAATTCAATTGAAATCTGGGTATTTGATCCTTACATTAAAAGTACCACATTTACCTTGTACTGAGTAGAAATATATACTGGTGCAAACTTTTTTTTTTTTTTTGGTCGGCCTGGGGTTTGAACTCTGGGCCTGGGCGCTGTACCTCAGCTCTTCAGCTCAAGGCTAGTGCTCTATCACTTGAGCCACAGTGCCACTTCTCTGGTGCAAACTTCTTAATAAACTATTTTAGCTAGGCGCCAGTGGCTCATGCCTGTAATCTTTGCTACTTAGGAGGCAGAGATCTAAGGATTTTGCTTCAAAGTCAGCCCAGGCAGGAAAGTTCCTGAGACTCTTATTTCCAATAAACCACCAGAACACTGGAAGTGGCTCTGTGGCTCAAGTGGTAAAGTGCTTGTCTTGAGCTGAGGGACAGAGCCCAGGCCCAGAATTCAAGTCCCATGAACGTCACCCCCCGCACCCCCGAAAAACTATTTTAATATCAGCTTCCCTTGTAATGTTCATCAAAGTTTCAATGACTGCTTTACACGATTCAACATTCAGTTATGAGAGTAGCATACATGGAATCGAGGTACGCCTCAGTGGGAAAGCTTCAGCCCCGAGAGCCTAGTTATTCCTCAAACAAGTCTATGATGGCAGACAGACCACACAACTGTTCGGCAAGTGGGCGTCAGCGTCACCTATGAGCTAGAGATCAGGAGGATGGCCTCCGTCGACCTAGGGGACTTAAAAGAAGGTAGTTCTCACCAGAACTTTCAAGTATGGGTTGGTTAGCCATAGGTGTCACCTGCTTTGAATCCTAGCTACTCAAAAAGCTGAAATCTGAGAATTATAGTCTGAAACCAGCCCAGATAGGAGTCGCTGAGACTCTTAACTCCAATAAACCACTAAAATACATAAAAATTCCAAAAACTGGAAGTGGAGCTTTGACTCAAGTGGTACAGTGCTAGCCTTGAACAAAATAAGGCCAGGTACTGTGCACCTATGCCCTGAGTTCAAGCTCTAGGACCAGCAGCAAAAACCAAAAGAGGAAAAGTAGATGTGGCTCAAGTGGTAGAGTGGCAGCCTTAAGTGGAAAAACGAAGGGAGAGCATGAAGCCCTAAGTTCAAGCCCCAGTACAGGTACAAGCAATAAATAGCTGAATAACTAAACTATGTGTGAGATTAAACAACTGATACAGGAGAAGTTTCCCAATAACTCTAGGGGTGTCATGAACAAACGAGATAGAGCCTGCTCATGAAATGGGACAATAGATGGGTGAAGGGTAAGTTCACGTCTGCAGGCTCTAGGGAGCCTGTCCATTTTTTTCTTTTTTCTTTTGGTTCGGTCGTGGGGCCTGAACTCGGGGCCTGGGCCCTGTCCCTCAGCTCTTCAGCTCAAGGCTAGCACTCTACCACTTGAGCCACCGCACCACTTCTGGCTTCTTTTTGCTTATGTGGTGCTGAGGAATTGAACCCAGGGCCTCATGCATGCAAGGCAAGCGCTCTACCACTGAGCCACCTTCCCAGCCCTGGGAGCCTGTCCATTTCTTTTCTTTTCTTTTGTCAGTCGTGGGACCTGAACTCTGAGCCTGGGCGCTGTCCCTCAGCTCTTCAGCTGAAGGCTAGCACTCTAACATTTGAGCCTCAGCCCTACTTCTGGCTTTTTCTGCTTATGTGGTGCTGAGGAATTGAACCCAAGGCCTCATGCTTGCAAGGCAGGCGCTCTACCACTGAGCCACCTTCCCAGCCCTGGGAGCCTGTCCATTTCTTTTGTCAGTCGTGGGACCTGAATTCTGGGCCTGGGCGCTGTCCCTCAGCTCTTCAGCTGAAGGCTAGCACTCTAACACTTGAGCCTCAGCCCTACTTCTGGCTTTTTCTGCTTATGTGGTGCTGAGGAATCGAACCCAGGGCCTCATGTTTGCAAGGCAGGCGCTCTACCACTGAGCCCCCTTCCCAGCCCCAGACCTGCCCATTTCTGACGGGTGCTCTGAAGGAAGGTCAACTTGGCAGCAGGGCACTACAACAGGCACAGCAGAGACTATGGTAGGAAAGTGCTTCACAGGAAACTTCAGATAGTTCTGTAGAACTGTCTTAAGATCTCGATACAGGATGAGAGGGGAAAGGGCTTCAGACAGCATCACTTCAGGGAGGTCTCAGCAAAATTATGACTCCTAGACAATATAATCGTGAATACTCGTGTTGGCTTTGCCTGTTATGGGGATTGTGAAAACTGGGCAGTACTGAAGTTTGAACTAGGGCCCCTTGGGAGGGTATACTTGAACCACCTCCAAGGCCTTTTCATTGTTCAGAAATGGTCTCACATTTTTGCTAGGGGCTGGCCTCAGATTAAGGGCCTCCTACAACTTCTTCCCACCTCCAACTCCTGAACAGTCAGGATTATAGCAGTTATCACCATACTCAAGTTTTTGTTTTGTAGGTCATGGAGCTTAAAACTCAGGGCCTGGGGGGCTGTCCCTGAGCTTTTTTGCTCAAGACTAGGACTCTGCCCCTTGGATCCACAGCATCACTTCTGCCTTTTTCTGAGTACTTTATTGGAGACAAGAGACTCCTGGACTTTCCAACCTGGGCTGGCTTTGAACTGCAATTCTCAGATCTCAGCTTCCTGAGTAGCTAGGATTACAGGCGTGTGAGCCACCAGTGCCTGGTTCAAACTTTTTTTAAAAAAAGTTTTCTTTTTTCCAAATCTCCCAGGGTTCAAACCTCGATCCGGCATCTCTGCCTCCTGAGCAGCCAGGATTACAGGTATGTGCTGCCACCCCCGGCTGAGACTGGGATACACTTTAATGGAAATGTACTATCTAAGTTTAGTCAAAGACTGCTCCATGTAAGGTGTACACTTGGGGGGGCGGAGATGGGAGAGTCATGCATTTGAGACCAGCCAGGGCTAGAGCAAGACCTTGTCTCAACACAAAACAAGAAATACCAAAAAGCTTACACACAATTACTGTACCTGCTATATAAATACATTTGTATAGATACATTTGAATTGGTACAATAGGAAACAATAGTTCAATGAAATGCTGATTTGGAAATATAAAGCGAGAAAGTAAAACACTAAAACTAGAGTTATGTGTATGTGTGTTTTTACCAGTACTGGGCCTCAAACTCATGGCCTGAGCACCATCCCTGAGCCTCTTTCTCAAGGCTAGCGCTCTACCACTTGAGCCACAGCAACACTTCCAGCTTTTTCTCTTTATGTGGTGCTGAGGAACTGAACTCAGAGCTTCATGCATGGTAAGCAAACACTCTACCACTAAGCCACATTCCCAGCCCAAAACCAGAATTTTTGAGACTTGACTATAGAAGCAGTAAGAAGGCAGTTTGTTTAAATTGTCTAGGTGTTTATTAAAGTTACATACACATAAATTTAAAATAGAGCTGGTTTCCCCTCAAAGTAGTCCCTTAGTGTTCCCCATTATGTCCTTAATTAAAAAAATATTTATCTGCATATCAAAGTATGATTTTACCTTGGTTGCCTTTAAAAACTTTTAAAGTATTTTTTATTGACATCAATTAATGGTACAGGAAGTTTCATTTTTAACAAATCCACTTATGTACACAATGCTTGTTGACCCAAAGCACCCTCTGCCATCCCTCCTCCTCCTCCCTTTCCCCACCAGTCTTATTGATTGGCTTTAATTACAAGCTTTGTATTTCACCAGTTAAGAAGAGTATTCAATTTTCAGAGATTGGTGTGTATATGTATGCTAGTCCTGGGGCTTGATCTCAGGGCCTGGGCACAGTCCTTGAACTTTGTACCACTTGAGCCACAGCTCCACTTCTGGCTTTGTTGTTGTTGTTAGTTGGAGGTATGAGTCTCACAGACTTTCCTGCCCCGACTGACTTTGAACTGTGATCCTCAGATCTTTGCCTCCTCAGTAGTACCTGGCTCAGATTTCTTCTAAAGTGTGTGATGGGAAGGAAGATGAGCATGTAAAAATTTTCATTTCTTCCTGGACAGCAAGTACAATATCCATGCTTTTTAGAATGTTCTTCTATTGGCAGCTTCTGAAGCAACAATCATGTCCCAAAGGGCTTAGAATTCTATGCAGCAGGTTTCAAACAAAAATTCTGAAAAGCTTATCATACATTGAAGAATGTTCACGCATGATTAATACAAAGTCTGAGACGAGGAATAATCAGATCAACCACAATCTAAGTGCTGGATCTGCTGCTTTATTTCTAAATTGAGACCGAACTGTGGTCCTTTCCTTCTAGGAATGCACTGGTATCATTTGATCAATGCACACTGCAAAAATCATGCTCCATACAGAGTCATCTACCTACATTGTACCTGACAGTCTCGTTTCTAGACCTCCTAAACTGTGGGTCCCCTCCCCCGCTTTCCCCTGGGGATTAAACCTGGGCCCTGATAAGCACCACCTGAGCCTTTCCCCTAGTCCTTATATTTAAGTCAGGTTCAATTCCCATGTCTGCTCAATTACCTACCCTCTCGGTAACTTGAAACTATATCCTTTACTGGAAAAGTTAGGAATTTAAGGTAAAAGAGATGGTACTTCTATTGTCCTTATTCAATACTTAAAAGAAAGATGATTACAGATATCATGCATATGCCTTGGCTGTGATATAACTTGGAATAATACGAATGCATACATTTATTTCCCCTCCTCATCCCAGGGCTCTCTCCCTGTCTGCACTCAGGAGAGTACGGCATGGCCCGTACAGGGGCTGGGAGGCAAGAGGCTCCCACCAAGCTTAGTCACACCCACGTTTAGCACAAAATGCACGCCTGGTTACTTTCCACATTAGGATTACAGACTTCTTAAAGGAAGCCAATTGTATTAAGAAGCTTATTAAGTTTGTATTTAAAAATCACTATGAAACACTTCATTCATACAAAGAATTTGAGTACTAGATCTGAATAAACAAGAATGATTCATATAACTATGTATAAAACCAGCTAAATAGTTGAGAATTTTAGTTCAAAACTTATGTTTGTAAATCAGTAATTATTTATGAACAATAATTTTCTGGGATGGGTTTACAAATTACTAAAGGGTGACTCTAATGCAACTTTTATAATACAATCTTTTGAATAATGCTCTTAAATAGTCAAGGAAGGACTTTATTTTTTTTGGTCCAGTCGTGGGACTTGAACTCTGGGCCTGGGCGCTGTCCCTCAGCTCTTCAGCGCAAGGCTAGCGCTCTACCACTTGAGCCACAGTGCCACTTCCGGCTTTTTTCTTTTTTCTTATGTGGTGCCGAGGAATCAAATCCAGGGCCTCAGGCATGCAAGGTATGTGGCTCTACTACTGAGCCACCTTCCCAGCCCCTCAAGGAAGGATTTTAATGCCTCATTTGTCACTGAGAAAATTAGTTTTAATTTGTGTTGATCTTTCCTCCTTTGAGTATTGTTTGTATTCAATAAAATGTTGATGACTTCTTATGCAATACAGTATTACAAATTTTTTTAAACTTAGAACAACAAAAACATTTAAGCTGGGTGCTGAAGGCTTATACTTGTAATTTTAGGTACTCAAGAAACTGATTATGAGGATCTCAGTTTTAAGCCAGCCTGGACAGGAGAGTCTATGACATTTTAATCTCAATTAACCAGCAAAAAGCCAGAAGTACAGCTATGGTTCAAGTGGCAAAATGCCAGCTTTTAGCAAAAAAAGCTAAGAGACAGCTTCCAGGTCCTGAGTTCACCAGTACTGGCAAAACAAAACACTTGTTAGTAATTTCATTTCCCACACATTAGACTGTAATTATTTTTTGGTACTGATACTAGAATTCAGGGACATGCTTGTTATGCTGGTGTTCTATCACTTGAGCCACACAACCTTGCTTATTTTTCAGATAGGATCTTCTGAACTTTTCTGCTTAGTCTGGCCTTGGACCACAATCCTTCTTCTCCGCCTTCCAGGTAGCTAGATTACAGGTGTAACTACCAGCACCCAGCTATAGGCCTGATTTACCTGACAGGAAGTTGTCTTTGATTAGAATTTGATGTTATAGAATACTTATGCTGAAATTTTGTATTAAAAAAACTACTTACGGCACTTGCAGGTCCAAGAATTTTATAAACTTGTTTTTCTGGATATGAGGTATGATAGGCCATACAACCACGAAGTATCAGAAGCCAGACTGAACACAGTCATCTTGTTCAACTCCTTTATGCTAGGTTGCTTAACAAGTAATATTCTCATTGTTTTTTAAAAACAATATTGAAAAAAGCCGGAAGTGGCGCTGTGGCTTAAGTGGTAGAGCGCTAGCCTTGAGCTGAAGAGCTGAGGGATAGTGCCCAGGCCCAGAGTTCAGGCCCCACGACTGGACCCCCCCCCCAAAAAAAAAACAAAAACGATATTGAAATTTAAATCTATACAATTAGAAAATTTTAAGTGACTATCTCCTGTGCACAGGAGAGAAGACAGGCAGAGTATTCAGATAATTAAACCCAGTTCCAGTGCTGGCGGATGGTCGAGGGGCTTAGATAATTGACCACAAAGTCAGTATTCTTTTATCTTCTGGTAAATGCAGATTGGAATGGCATCTAGAATGGAGTCATGGTGGCTCACTGCAGTTGTATCAAGCTGGAAAATGTTTACCACGTTACTTGTGGCTAATAGATACTGCAGCGAATGTACCCAAGATAACCAGAAGATTCTAGCTTGAACAACATACTGTACCAAGTGGTCAGATGGCCAGAGGGGCCAGCACGTCATTCCAGACACATGGTATTTGGCTAAGTCCATCTTCCTTTTAGTGTTAATGGGGTAGCAAGAAAGCACCTGATGGAGACATTGCTCAAAGCTGCCATTTCCAGCAGAGCATTAGTTTGTACCCTTTCTGCTTCAGTTTCTTTCAAGGGCAGCATCTGTTTTGCATTTTCTCATCATTTTTTTTTTCTTACCGTTTAATGAACCAAGGCTTTACTAACCTAGTGCTAGGCCCTCTTCTGGGTTGTACATGCATGGGTGTGAAGAACACCCACACAGCATTCTTAATATTTCAGCTAACACAGACGTTGCGGACACTGTGAGATATTCTCTATATAAGCTACAAGAGGGTAAGATTTAGTCTCAAATATGTATTTCTTTGCAAGAGAAGAGGTTTATTTTTACTTTCACATAGCTCAGACTCACAATCCTTCTATCCTAGCCTCCTGAGTGTGGGTTTTTAAACATGCACCATCATGTTCACTCCAGAAAATTAATGTTTTTTGTTTTTTTTGGGTCTGGTCGTGGGGCCTGAACTCTGGGCCTGGGCGCTGTCCCTCAGCTCTTCAGCTCAAGGCTAGTGCTCTACCACTTGAGCCACAGCGCCACTTCCGGCTTTTTTCTTTTTGCTTATGTGGTGCTGAGGAATCGAACCCAGGGCCTCATGCATGCAAGGCAAGCACTCTACCACTGAGCCAACTTCCCAGTCCAGAAAATTAATGTTTTTAAAATCAACAATAGTGACAGTCACCACTTAAATCTTCACTAGCGTGAGAACTGGATAACAGGCATGTGAACAAGCCAGCCGAAGGGCGAGAGGGCTGTGAAAGGCAGCGAGCCCTACGCCAGCGGCACACTGACCTGGGCTGTCCTTGGTTACCCTACATCATGGTAAAGGGCAGCCTGGGCACCGCCCAACTCAAGTATGAACATAGATGATTGACTTCTAGCTTCAAATTAGAAATGTAAATAACAGGCAAGGAATATGTGGATAAATACAAAATCTTGGATTTGAAGAAAGTAGAAGATCGAGCTGTAATCCTAGCTACTCAAGAGGCTGAGGTCTGAGGACTGTAATTTGAAGGGGTAGGGGGTGGGTGGGGGGAGACATTAAAGTCTATGAGCCTTACCTGCAGTTAACCAGCAAAAAGCCTGAAGTGGAGCTGTGGCTCTAATAGCAGAGTAGCCTTGGGGGAAAAAGCTTAAGAGACAGAGTTGAAGCACCAGAAATGGCATTCACACACAAAAACAGAAGACTGGCAAAATCCCTGCTACTTAAAATAGATGCACAGAAACACATTTTTTTCTGAATTCCTAAACTGGGCATTTAAAATAGGGATGGATTTTAAAAAAAAGCAAAGAGAATCATTCAGTATTTCCAGAGGTAAGTTTTGATTTATAATGGTTCCGTAAGACAAAGTTTCATTTAGTCATATATAATTCATTGCATTTCACTATTCTTCTGTTAATTAAAATAATTAAGGAATTACAGTATTAATTATATACATTTAGAAGTATTCCTTCCTGTTTAAAAAAAATCCCTAAATTGTCCACATACCCAAATAATTTGTTACTAGTACTTCACAAGGAATATCATTTTTATTATGTAATCACAAAATCATAATTTCTGTACAGGAATGTAAGTGAACATTAATCAATTCATTGATAACTCAGTTCATAAAGAGGACAAACACTACAGAACATATTATAAAGAAAAATATTGCAAAATTTTCTGGCCTTGCAATGCACTTTTTAGTGCAAGTATTTAAGACATAACAGTGTTCAATTCAGCAAAATATTGCAGAATGTCATGCCACAGTCCACTTGATTCAGAGGGTGAGGACATGCAGCTTGTCATAAAACATCAGAGTGTCTATATATATATATATATGTATGTATTTATATATATATATGTAAAAAACCACATGTGATTCATAAAATATATAGTGGTTTATTTAGATGGTTTTAAATGATTTCACTGTAGAATTCAGCATAACTGGAACAAACATCCACTGTCTTCTTAACAGGATTAATTTTTATTGCTAGGCAATGGCTTTGGCTTCAGGTAGGAATGCCTCCCAGTATTTTATCAGCTGTGAATGACAAGAAAAGTAACATTCTCATTACTTTTATGACATTTTAATGCATATATTCTATAAGACATTTAAGGAGGTCTATTGAGCTAGCTAACATGACTAACATAATGTCTGGTACTTCTTTTCTTGCTTATTGTTTTGCTTTGTTGGGGTCTTTTTGCTTGGTTGTGGGGCTTAAACTCAGGGCCCTGGGTGCTTTACCACTTTGAGCCACAGCTCTACTTCTGGTTTTTGGTAGTAAATTGGAGATGAGTCTCACAGAAGTTCTTGCCCTGGCTGGCTTTGAACCATGATCCTCAGATAGCATCCTCCTTAGTAGCTAGGATCATGGGTGCAAGTCACTAGTGCCCAGCTTGCTTCTTCTTTTGAGACAAGATCTCGCTATGTTCTCTTAGACTGGCCTCAAACCCAACATCCAATCCAGCTCGGCTCCAGTAGTGAATGCCTATAAATCAATCCTAGCTACTCAGGAGGCTAAGATCTGAGGATCAAGGATCGAAGTCATCCTGGGCAGCAAAGTCCATGGATCCTTATTTCCAATTTACCAGAGCCCAAGGAACTGGGGCCAGGGTAAAATATAACAACAAAAACCTCAAAAAAAAGTACAAATTAAAAATAAAACTTAATAAACAGAACCATTTTGCTGGGCACTGGTGGCTCATGCCTGTAATCCTAATTCCTCAGGAGGCTGAGAGCTGAGGATTCCATTTCAAAACCAGCCAGGCGGGAGAGCTCCAGACTCTTATCTCAGATTAGACCCAAGGCTGAAGTGGTAAGAGTGCTAGCACAGAGCATAAAAGCTCAGAATCAGGGCCCAAGCCCTGAATTCAAGCCCAAGGACAGGAAAACAAAACAAAACAAAATAAAACAAAAACCCAAACAACCCCCCTCAACTTTCTATGAACATTTACTCACAAATCTGTTTAGGGAAAATTCAAACCAGGAAGAGAGTGTTAGGCAAGGTGTTAGGCCTGTGCTCTGAACACACAGGAGGAGGAGACTCAAGGACTGAGAGTTAAAATGTACGGAGGAAGTTCCAGGCTGTACGGAGGAAGTTCCAGGCCAGCCCGGACCACGTGAAACCGTGGAGTGAAAACAAAATAAAACAAAATGCCCCAGGCAGGTACAAGGAAAGTTGTAAGGTTTTCCTGGCCTAACACCGGGAAACTGTAGTCTCTGCAGACTGTTTAGAAGAAGCAAACACCAAGGTTTCCAATTAGCCAACATTTTGTCGCATTACTGCCACCATTATCTCCACCCTTTTCTTTCTCTTGCCTGAGCTTAAAAGACTATTTCATTAATCACCTTGTTTTTAAAAAAAATTAGCTTACCTGTTGTTGTGTTTGTACTAATGATTCCAGGTATTTGATGATAACAGCTTTAAAATCTTTCACTCGTTCTTTCTGTTAAGAGTACAATACAAAAAAAATCTGTAAGTAGAAAACTAAATTTAATTTTATCATAAAATTATTGAAAAACATGGCCATGTTATTAAGTGTAAAACTATTTATTAATACATGCCTCAAATCTTCCCACTTCTTTTCGAATTGTTTTAGAAATCTGTTCAAAATCTCTTTCTCCTTGTTGTACTTTCGCCTCCCACTAATAAAAACAAACAAACAAACATTTCATTTTTGTCTGGAAGAAAAAGAGCACAGTACTAGTTGTCATGATCACTCATTTAACTTAACATAATGACCAAGGATACCAAAGAAACTCTGTACTGGCAAAATCCAATCTACTACCATTCAAAGTTGTATGTCCACTTTGAAGTCAAAATTCACATTACCTTAATTTTCATTAATTCTTCATTGCTAAAGTCACTCAAGATTAGAACATTTCAACCAGTGCTGGTAGCTCACAGCTGTTAATCCTAGCTGCTAGAAAGACAGAGACTGGGAGGATTGTGGCTGGCGTCCAACCTGGGCAGGCAGTTCCTGAGATCAAGTCTCAACCAAAAGGTAGGCACAGGTGCTACCCATCTGTCACCCCAGCTACACAGGAGGCTGAGATCTGGAGGATTCTGGTTTTATAGACTAGCACAAACAGAGTAAAACTGGGTCTAGGTCTGGTAACACATGTCTGTCATTCCTTATGCTGGGAGAGCACAAAGGGGATGCTCTTGCTTTAGGCATATGTGGGAAAAAGCAAAACCCTATGTTAAAATAAGCAGAGAGTTGGGCTGGGAAGGTGGCTTAGTGGTACAGCGCTTGCCTTGCATGCATGAGGCCCTGGGTTCGATTCCTCAGCACCACATAAGCAAAAAGAAAAAAGCCGGAAGTGGCGCTGTGGCTCAAGTGGTAGAGCACTAGCCTTGAGCTGAAGAGCTGAAGGACAGTGCCCAGGCCCAGAGTTCAGGCCCTATGACCGGTAAAGAGAGTAAAGAGAGTGAAGAAAACTGGAGGCGTGGCTCAAGCAGCAGAAGATCTGCCTACAGAGCAGGAAATCCTGAGTTCAAACTCCAGTACCACCAAAAAGAAAAAAGATTTCAGTATCTAATGAACTGTAGGATCCTGATGGGAGTAGAATCAATAGTGCATACCTGCCACCCCAGAATGAGGAAGGCTAAGGCAGGAGGATTATGAATGTGAGACCAAGAGAGCGTCTGTCTCTAAAAACGCAAAGAGAGAAACTTCCTCCAACAATATCCATACGTGACTGTATAGCTTTCTCGTTTTTTTATTATCTCAGAATAATATTAACTTCAAGAATACATGTTTATCATAGTTTCTGTGTTCACGGAAATACTTCAAAATAAGAAAATCATATGACAAACACTAAAAAAATTATAATGGTAAACAACTAGGTTAAAATAAAAAAGTGGAATTATAGTTTGCTGACAACCAACCCATCAGAAACACTGAACTGAGTACAGAAACACCAAACCTTGTGATTAGTGACCAATGGAACAAGTAAAACACAGATTTAAGCAGTGAAATGATATTTTTTCCCACTATGTAGCCAGAACACTGGTACATACTCTCCAAAGAGCAGGTACATTTATTTTTAGTAATATAAAGGTTGTCCTACCTCTTCAATTTCCTTATTGAAGCATGGCAAAAAAAGTGTATAAATTATAATAAACTTATACAAATTATTAAATAACCATATATAATACATATATATGGGGGTAATACCGCCTCAACAACTAATTCTAGTACAGGTCTATCTCTGAAACCATTTTTTAAATACAAAATGATTCATCATTTGAAATCAAATTAACAAGTTAAAAGGAAATATATAACCATTTATGTAAGAGCTAATTTTAGATTTTTTCCTCATATGTTTCTTTATCCATTCTATAGTTAAGTGGAAGTAACAAAGGGCTTTGGAGATTTTGATAATTAAAATGTTAAAGTACTTCTACCATAGTTCATAAAAATATGAACAGCTACTGATTGAATGGTTCAGAAAAAAAATTTATGAAAAAGTATGCAAATAAGAATGGCATGAACAATCCGAGTAAAGAAATAAAGCATTCAGCAATCACCTCTCTTATCTCATTCTTAGCTTGCTGGACTTTATCAGGTTTGTTAGCAACCATCATTTTTGCCTCAGTCTCACGTTTTTTGAGCAAAGTAATCTGAGCATCTTCCCATTTCTGCCAGCACTTCATTCGATGGTCAAACACACCCTATTGAGTGAATAACAGGATGCCAGTAAGTGACACTGTGAAACACTGCCATTCTACAACAAGTGCTATAATTCTTAAGGCAATAAGGCCAAATACTTCAATACTATCCTACTATGCAAAGACAGTAAAAATAAACAATACCAAAGATAATTTTATTATTTGCTTGAAACAAAAACCTATGACTGGATGAGAAATAAGAACTCAGGATAAAAACAAAACAATAGCAACAACAACAAAACCAACCAAAATAAATACAAAAAAAAAAAATACATTTTATTAGCCTTAGAGTTTTAAATGCAAGTTAGAATGAGATGTGTAACCATTTGCTTTGAAAAAAGACACTATGAATGGGAAAATGCTGGTATTGTATCTATAAAAGCATGTTTGTGTTGAAAACAAGTTAGAAATTAAAAGAATGAAATTCAATAATAAGAAAGGAAAAATGTGGTAGAAAAAGATCCCAATGACTAATGTAAAATGCTAAGCAATTAAAAATAAATTCTCAAAACAGTGGGAGGAAAATATATTTCTATAGATTTCTACAGATTAAGGTAAAATGATCTCTATTTGTTCTTATAAAATACAGAAGTAAATGAAAAAATAGCAGAGACTATCAACTGAACAAGGCAACCAAATCAGCTTCTTCCAAGAGTCTAGCAGAGCAAGATCAAACAAAGAAAAGAAATGAGATGGAATAAATGGATAGAGGTATTATAAATTCCTGTTCTAGCTTGAGGCTTGAGGAATGAATCATTTTGGTATTTATTCATCGAACACATAACTAATTAGGTGAACTAGAACAATATTACATCAGTTTATTCACAATCACTTTAAATTTAAGTAGTAAATATATGTCCTTATATATTTAAAAAATATGAAGGGGCTGAGAAGGTGGCTCAGTGGTAGAGCGCTTGCCTTGCTTGCATGAGGTCCTGGGTTGGATTCCTCAGCACCACATAAGCAGATAAAGCCGGAAGTGGTGCTGTGGCTCAAGTGGTAGAGTGCTATCTTTGAGCTGAAGAGCTGAGGGGCAGTGTCCAGGCCCAGAGTTCAAGAACCATGACTAACCAAAAAAAAGAAAAAAAGAGGTTTTGGGGACTGGGAGAACAGCACCCAGAGACTGCTTACCTAGCAAGGGTAGTGAGGACTTGGGCTTCATACCCAGCACCACAAGAAAAACACAAAATATAAAACAAAAATAGATGGGCTCCTGTGGTTCCACTTTTGTAATGTTAGCTATTCAGGAGGCTAAGCCAGCTGAAGCAGAAAAGCCTACTGGACTGGAGGTGTGGCTCAAGTGGTAAAAGACCAGTTGTAATTGAAAAGGTCCAGGTCAATTTTAAGCTCAGTGTGTGTGTACACACACACACACACACACACACACACACACACACACACACACACACACACACTCTAGGTGGACTCTGAAACACATCAAATATTAGTTTTGCCACTGTAATATCCTTAAATTCTAAAAATATATTTTCTTTTTTTTTTTTTTGCCAGTCCTCAGACTTGAACTCTGGGCCTAGGAGCTGTTCTGAGGCTCAATGCTCTCTATTACTTGAGCCAGAGCTCTACTTCTGGCTTTTTGTGGTTAATTTGAATTAAGAGTCTCATGAACTTTCTTACCCTGGCTGGTTTTGAAATGTGGCCCTCAGATCTCAGTCTCCTAAGTAGCTAGGATTAGAGGCACCTGGCAAATTATAAAAATTTTAAAGGGGTAAAGGATATATATGTCTGTGGGTTAGAACTAACACAACAGCAGCAGAATGACAGCCTAGTGGATGCCTGTTACGAATTACTTGCAGGTATCACACACCCAAATGTACTTGCTCATGCTAATTTCCATCAAAAATACCCACTTAGTAATGAGACTTAACCATGTATTTATCTGGTATGGTGGTAATATTTGGAATATGCTATTTAAAACTACAGCCAATTGGCAACCAAGTATCCACAGGGACTGGTCCCAGGACTCCTGCAGGGATGAATACGAAAGAGGGCAGTATTTGCCTATTACTTTAATGCACCCCCCTACTTGAAATCATCTCTAGATTATTTATAATACTTCATAAAATATGTCTGTTAGGTAAATAGTTGATGATAATCCTATCTATCTATCTATCTAGACTTAATTAACTTATTTTGGTGCCAGTCCTAGGACTTAAACTCTGAGCCTGAGTGCTGTTCCTGAGCTGCTTTGCTCATTTACTGCTGTACTATTTGAGACATGCTCCACTTCCAGACTTTTTTGGTGGTTAATCAGAGATAAGAGTATCATGGACTTTCCTGCCTAGGCCTGCTTTGAACCTCAATCCTCAGATCTCAGCTTCCAAAGTAGCTAGGATTACAGGTGTAAGCTATCAGTGCCAACTTAGTTGTATTTCTGACAATTAGGAGTTTTGACAAGAAATTAGTATGTATATATTCAGTACATATGTGATTTTCTTCCCAAATGATCCAATTTTGGTTTCCTGAATACTTAGCTGTGGAACTCACTACTATGGAGGACCAACCATATTTTAAAAAACTGCATGTTTTAAATTTACCAGTGTTAACTGCCTAGACAAAATGGCAAATCATATAACTTTACATGTATTTAAATCTATGCATAACTTTGCTTCAGCCAAATTAATTTGGATCTAAATCACAATATATCAAACACAAAATTGTATTACTTATTCATTTATGCATGTACTGGGACTTGAACTCAAGGCCTGGGCACTGTCCTTTGGCTTTTTTACTCAAGTAAGACTGGTGCTTTTCTATTTCAGCCATAGCTTTCCTTATTGTTTTTTTTTTTTTTTTTTTTTGCAAAACATGTTGCCTTTATTGCTGTAATATCCAAAGACATTTGAAATATTAAAACTTGCCCAGAACATTTGTGCCACTAAACACAGGATCCTTATTGCTTTTTGCTGGTAACTTTCCCTGGGTGGCTTCAAATCATGATCCTTGGATCTCAAGCTCCTGAGTAGCTATGATTATAGGCATGAGCTATGGTACCCAGCAATATCAGTTTTTAAGTTTTTAATGTATGACAAGTTTTCACTGAGACACTAAATTTAAACTAACTTGGACCCTATGCAATTTGTTATGTCACGTTTATTGTGGTATAGAAGTAGGAATTTTATGAGGTAAGATTACTAAAGCTTAACAGTCAGGTTATTTAAAAAAAAAAAAAAAAAAAAAACTCTCCTTGAACTGAGGGTCTGGGTGCTATTACTTAGCTTTTTTGTTCAAGGCTTTACCACTTAAGTCACAGTGCTACTTAGGGCTTTTGGCTGGTTGATTGGAAGCCAAGAGTCTCAAAGACTTTTCTGCTCAGGCTGGCTTTGAACCACAATCCTCAGATTTCAATCTCCTGAGCAGTGAGGATTAAAAGTGTGAGCCACCAGCACCTAGCTGAAAAAAATTAATCTTGATTTTTTTTTTTTGTTGTTGTTGTTGTTGGTTGTGGGGTTTGAACTCTGGGCCTGGGCGCTGTCCCGCAGCTTTTCAGCTCAAGGCTAGCGCTCTACCACTTGAGCCACAATGCCACTTCTGGTTTTCTGGTGATTAATTAGAGGTAAGAGTCTCACAGACTTTCCTGCCCTAGCTTTGAACTGTGATCCTCAGATCTCAGCCTCCAGAGTAGGTAAGATTACAGGCATGAGCCACCAGCGCTGGTCTAATGAGATAAATTTATCTTGTTGTTTTCATATTCTCATAAAGTAGGAATAGAAGAAAACAAGCTGGGCACTGATGATTTATGCCTATAATCCTAACTACTCAGGTAGAGGATTAAGGTTCAAAGCTAGCCCAGTCAGACAAATCCAGTAGACTCTTATCTCCAAATAGGCAGAAAATACTCATAAGTGGAGGTATAGTGTTCCAGTGCTGGAGCACCAGCCTTATGTGAAAAAGCCAAACAAAATCCTAAGGCCCAAAGTTTAAGCTCCAGTACCACCATACTAAAAAAGAATAGGAAATAATGAAAAAATCATTTTAGCAACACTTAAAAAAATATTTTTTTTTGTGGGGCAGCACACAAACTCATAATCATCCTGTCTCAGCACAATTTCAAGTGTGTATTACCACACCTAGCTGCTTAAAGAATTCTACAAAGATCCCAAGTTATATTTTGTATGTATGTGTGTGTATATATATGTATGTATGTGTATATATACGTATGTATATATGTATTAAATGGGTTTCCTGAATAGTTTCAAAGCTGTGCATAATATTTTCACATTCACTTAATTAGAATATGGTTACATTTCACCCTCAAATTTCTTGGTGGGTTCAGAAAAGTGTATCATATTTACAAACCTAGACCAGCTTGCAAACAAATGTATCCATAAATTGACTGGGAAATGGAAGTCCAAACTGGATGATGAGTATAACCAACAGAATTGGTTTTCTAAAAGAGATGAGTTGCCAATTTAAAATAGCATTGCTAATACAGACGTGGTAACACATACCTATAAATCTTAGCATTCAAGAGGCTGAGATAGCTGTAATCCTAGCTAGCCAAGAGGCTAAGATCTGAAGATTACAGTTCAAAGCCAGGCTGGGCAGGCAAGTCCATGAGACTCTTATCTCCAATTAACCACAAGAAAACCGGAAGTGGCACTGTGGCTCAAGTAGCAGAGCACTAGTCTTAAGCTAAAGAGCTGAGGGACAGTGTCCAGGCCCCAGAGTTCAATGACCCACAACCAACCCCTCATACTCCCCCTCCCCCCCCAAAAAAGAATGCTAAGATAGGAAGATCAGGAATTTCAAGCCAGTTTAGGCTACATAGCGAGCTCTTGTCTTAAAAAGTAAAGTTTATTATTTATTAGCATAAAATAACTGCACAAGAAGGTTTCATTTAGACACTATTTGGAAATAAGTAAAGGATTAGAAAAGAAAAAATAAAAAGAGGAAGAGGACAAAAAAAGGGAAGGGGGAGGCAGAGAGGAAAGGAAAGTAAGAAATGTAAATGGCTATCATTTGTAAAGGTTTTTAAATTCCTGCTAAAAAGAGATCATAATTTAATATAGGAAAAAAGTCCTTCATCATCAGACAGGAGAACAGGAAGCATATTTTGGTAGTCATATATAGAAACAAAGTTATATGGTAATACTTACTGAAATTTAAAATCCATATAACCATGACCATTTCTAGGAACTTTAATAGACTAGTTAAACTCAGGCGTGCGCGCGCGCACACACACGCACACACACACACACACACACACCACAGAGTACATAATGGAACACTACGCGTCATCATTTAAAAAATTCAGTAACTTTAAATAACTAGAAAGAAAATGTAATTACCAGGAGCACAACATTATTAAAAAGAATAAACAAAAGCAAAATTAATCATTTTATCAACTCTAAGAAAGCATCCTTAAATACCATGAATCTTCTAGTAGTAACTGTTAGCATTAGTTTAAAAGCCAAAAAAAAAAATCAATAAACATAAGGAAGCAAGGAACAGTATCTAAAATTAACTTTCTAGATATTTAAAATTGCCTCCCGGTGAAAACTACGTTTAGAACAATAACTCAGCTACCAAAACATCATGATATTCTGAAAGATGTGATGGACTTATTTAGTCCATTCAGTTCTGCTTAAGAGTCTGAAACCAGAAATACCTGTAGAATACTAAAATTTCAACTGAGTTACTTCCCCAACAATTCAGAAACTTGATTACTAATATTTAAACATCATTAGCCACTACAATCTATGACCTAATCCAGTGACTACACACTTGGGTATACAGAAAGAACCCTCCATGAAACATGTCACAATATTAGCTCTATTAATGATTATAAAGTCCAGTAGGTAGTATCAGTTACTACCAGGATGCGCAAACATACAAACAAAGCGTACATATGAATTTTAAGTAAATATGTAATTTTCTTCATCTTGTAAGGTGCTTCTTAGACCTCTTAAAAATATTAATTCTGTTTACTGTACAAGTCAGAAGGCAAGAAAGTACTAGGTTGGGTACGCAAATCGAAGGCTAAATTTACATGTACTAGTATAGAACTAAAGTACTTAATTATGTGTCTAATAGTAAACCATATTCTTTTTAGAACAAAGAGAAAAGACTGCAAATGGCTTACTTTTACAGCAGCAATAAGACGAATGTAGTCACTAAGCAGTTCTGAAAACATGTAAAAGTCCGCAAAAGCTTGTTCTTGATGTAACTGGTCTATCTTCTCCTCAAGCTCTGCAAGCTGAGACAAAGCTCTAGATAAAGCAGTATGGTCCTCAGAATTACCTAACATGGCGGCACTTTTAGCAAAGGCAGCAGTGTTGGCTGAAAGTTCTGAAATGAAAAAGCATGAACTACTTCTCTGGTAAAGATTTAAACGATTGTAGTAACTGGTCTCCACTCTCTAAACTTGGTTAATAATATTTTAAATTAGTGAACATGCAACAATTAGGCATGCAAATGCTTTGCACAAATGCTATGTGCTCAGGGATCATAGAAGATCAAGAAGAATCTTTGCTGGGCTGGGGAGGCAGCTCAGTTACAGAGCACATGCCTATCGCGGACAAGGCCCTGGGCTTGAGCCTCAGTACAGCTTCCCCTGCTCCCAGTCACTGCTTATATTATCAACTGATAAGCTATATTTGTGAGATAATTTTAATAATGTTTCTTCCTCCCACACAAAACACTCATTCTTTCTTTATCCATTCCTAAAAGACAAGAAACGCATTTCAAGTAAAACAAGCATTAAGTTCATGATGGTTTGTATCACATTCATTAGCATTGAACAGGTCACTGAAAATGTTGGGAATTTTTAGTGAGAATATTATTTGGCTAATAGAAAAAAGGTATAACTGCACATAAATTCATGCCAATCCAAGGTCTTTTATTGGTGTAATGGTTTACAAAAAATATTAGAATCTTTTTTTTTTACCAAGTTTACAAAAAATAGTTTTTTTTTCATATGACTACTTAAAGTATTTCAGATAATGCAAAGTGGGTGTTATTGGCTGGACTTTGCCAGTGACAATTAGGTTTCTGAGAAATTGCTCTGCTGCTCTATATATTCTAAAGTTCTCTAAAAGAACCACAGAAGTCATTCCCTAAGAGGTATATGATACAAATGGCAAACCTGTGACAAATTACAAATAATAAACAAAATGACATACTAGTAGGTTTCTATCAATTTTCTTAAATGAATTACAGGTAATGTCAGTAATAAAATCCTTAAATAACTTGAAAAATTGTATTAAGAGCCTTGGATTCTTTAAGAACAAACCAAAAAGACAAACTTCATTGTGAGGGGGGAAAATTTAAAACTCAAATTTTCTATGAATTGTTAAAAGAAAAGAAAAAGCCACCTAACTAGCCACACAAAAAACAATGTGGTCTGAAAATTAGTAAAATACTTTTAATAGGTTTCCCAGAAACAAAGTACAAAGCAAACACAAACGATCAATTATCAATTTTTGAATCTCAAGTCATTGTATATACCTAAGAAGGTATCTTCATTCATTAAATTATAAATACATTAAACAAAGAAATAAAAGAGTAACAATCTCAATCCAAAATTCAAATTTATATCTCTTACAATAACTTCAGGGTAAAGATTTAAATAAAGAATTTTAATTAGCTTTATGGTGCTAAACACAAAAGTAAGACAAACCTTTTCTATGACAGACCAAGGCTTCAACACTAACATGAAGTTTACGAAGTTGCTGGTCAAGATTCTCAAACTGCTGCTGCTTTTCTTCAAACCACTAAGAAAAAAATGAAAAATGGAGCTAATTTAGGAAGAACAAACCACTGTAAATCAGGTTACCAATAGCAAGCCACATTCTTTGTTTTAAAGCAACAAATTAACCGTGTATAACCATGGTGGCCAACTGATGTGGCCGAGACCTACATTCAATAAACAAATTAATATCCTATTTTCTACTTGTGCAACCTTAAAATGCAATTGTTGGGCTCATTAATTCATCTCATTATTCAAGTCGAAAAATCAGCTCTTACAGCATCCGATTCATTCATCTTGATTGTCATTTTGTTGACAGCGTCGGCAGCCTTGTTCACCATCCTCAATATTCCTGCTCCACTCAGAGCCTGGGTATTAACTGCTCTAGGCAGCTGGAATTGAATGACAAATAAGGGCAAACAAACCGGTTAAAAGCCTAGAGGTTTAACTGGGCACAAAAGAGACCTCTCTCCCTCAAATGAAAAAAAAAAAAAAAAAAAAAAGAGAGAACAGAAAAGAAAAGAAAAAAGAGTTTGTATTTTCTTTACTCTCATACATTTCAATAGTGAGATCTAATTTCTCAAATATACTACTTGTACATTCTCAAAGGAAAACTTAAAAAATAGACTTTCCATTTGCTTTCCTTCTGCACGTTTACATTTAGATAGAACAAACACTGTTTGTCAAAACACATTAAGAAATTGCCAAGTACACTAACACTGGCAACCTGTTTGCTAGCAGACATAAACCGATTACAAAGGAGAGACCATTTTGAGAAAATCTCCTATGCTAGCAGTTATTTAGGATTTTGGTGTGTGTGTGTGTGTGTGTGTGTGTGTATGTGTGTGGTGTGTGTGTGTGTATGTATGTGTGTGTGTGTGTGTGTGTGTATATATATATGTTTTTTTTGTTTTTGTTTTTTTTTTACAAATTCTGAGTCTCAACTAAATTAAAAAAATATCTTAAGGTCTGGGAAGGTGGCTCAGTGGTATAGAGTGCTTGCCTTGCAAGCATGAGGCCCTGGGTTTGATTCCACAGCACCACAAAAGCAGAAAAAGCCAAAGTATGCTGTGGCTCCAGTGGTAGAATGCTAGCCTTGAGCTGAAGAGCTGAGAGACAGCGTCCAGGCTCACAGTTCAGGCCCCATGACCAACAAAAAAAGAAAATCTCAAACAGTAACAATTACAATATTCAACTGTTTTAAGAAATTCCAAAGCCAGACATTGGTGACTCACAGCTGTAATTCTAACAATACAGGAGGCTGAATTTGAGGAACACAATTCAAAGCCAGCTTAGGTATGAAACTATTATCTCCAATTAACCAGAAAAAAGCTGGAAGAGGAACTGTGGCTCAAATGGTAGAGTGCCAGTCTTAAACAAAAATGCTACAAGGGGGAGGGGGCTATCTTCAAACCCTAGAACCTACACTCCCCCCACACGCACGCACGCGCGCGCACACACACACACACACACACACACACACACGAATACACACCTTTAAAGAACCCCAAATGTACCAAAAATCCCAAATACAAAAAACAATCTGGCTATAATTTATAATTTTATAAAATACATTAATATATTTATAATTTAGTATTTATTTATTGCTGGTTCTGGAGCTTGAACTCAGGGCCTGGGCATTGTCCTAAAGCCTCTCTGTGCTCAAGGCTAGTGCTCTACCACATAAGCCACAGCGCTACTTCCAGCTTTTTCTGTTTTATGTGGCACTGAGGAATCAAACCCAGGGCTTCATGCATGCTAGGCAAGCACTCTACCACTAAGCCACATTCCCAGCCTAGTATACATTTTAAAGTCATATTACTTGTATATTGAAGAAGCCTTCAAAAAGAACTCAAAAGACACAAAAACACATATTTTAGCTTCTTCTAAAGTTTCAACATAATGCCTAAACAACTTAAGTAAACATTCAAAGTTATACTATTAACAAAGCAGTCTCTCAGATCTGCATTTAAATCTTGAAGATAAAGACTGATTGTCCTAAATATGTCACAATGAAGATATTTTGCTAGTAATTTAGTCACATAATTAAACTACTAAGCAAAAAAATTACATATTCACACAAGCATTGCTTTAATCAATCTACTAACTCATTCTTGGTTACCTATTTTAATGCAAATGTAAATGAGACAAGTTATATAAATTTATTTTAAAATTATAAAATTTATATAAAATGCTTAAAGTAGAAATACCTCTGAACTTTCCAAGAACTGTCTTAAGTCAGGGTCCTGAAGTAAAGTTGGATGTTTTACTGTTCTTTGAAGATACCTACATTTAAGAGTAAAATTGCTCCTTTATTAACTGTACTTTAAATTGAGTTTAACAAAAGAGTAAAAATAACAGAAATTAAAATTACATGAAAAGGTGTTCAATGTCTGCCTATTTATATGCTCTCACTTAATTTAGAATCTTATAGCAATTTAATAATTATAATCATCTTTTGAAAATAAGCCATTTCTCTTAAAAGATTACATGAAGAGAGACCAGGCACTGGTGGATCACGTCTGTACCTAGCTACTCAGGAGGCTGAGACATGAGGACTGTGGGTCCAAGCCGGACAGAAGTTCCTGTGACTCTCACCTTCAATTAACCAGTAAATAACCAGAAGGGGAGCTGTGTGAATAAAATAGAGAGCATGAGCCTTGAGTTAAGAAGGCAAGTGCGAGCTAAAGGTCCTGAGTTCAAGTCCCGGCACCAGCACATACAAAAATTATATGATGAGAAATGGCTGAGGGGTATGGGAGAGGATAAAAATGGGGAGAAACAAATTTCTTTCTAAAGTTTTAGGGTTGTGAGATGATACATGACTGAGTTTAATGATGTTATTTTTGGGTGAAATTTAAATTGTAGAGACCTAAGATACATGTTTTTATGTATCATCTGTTAGGTATCACCTAGCAGGGAAACTACTCACCGATGTTTCTGCTTGTCTGATTTAAATGATCACAATGAGCTTTGGTTTTTTACCGATGATGAGTCAATTGTTCAGGTTTTTTCTTTACTAGAAATTTTTTTTCCCTAGTATTGGGGTTTGAACTCAGGATTTTGTCCTTATTCAGCTTGCTTTCAGGGTTGGTGCTCTACTACTTGAGGCATGTCTCTAATGTGTGTGTGTTTTTTTTCCCCTAGTAATTTTTGGAGATAGAATCTCAAGTATTGTTCTGCCAAGATGACTTCAAACCTACACACTTTGGATATTAAGACACCTGAGTAGCCAGGATCCCAGGTGTTAGCTACAGTGTTTGGTTTCTATTTTTTAAGTAAGATAATAAAATATTCCTAAAACTTATAAAATCTCAAGAGAAAAAAACCCACGAAAACTTCAGTAATCAAATTCCATACAATGGTCCCAGTGACTATGATGTTTAAAAGGTAATTTGTTTTATACATTTAAATAGACATATGCCATAGTATAAACTCCATTTTCAGTTAATAGTTCACATTAGAAGCCACTGTAATAAAAACAGAACATTCAGTAGTTATGTGCAATATACTACATAATGCAGTTAAAAAATTCTCCCTTTATTATAGAGCTAAAGCAGATGTTGTGAGAATAATCTTGTAAGTATAAGAAATGTCACTATTTTCCCACTGGAATTTAACTTATAATCTTAACTGTGAAAGTCTCCCAACACTATTAGGTAAGCTATTTAGTTGTTTACACTTCATACTACATGTGTCTTAAGTAGTTAACATAGAGCTAGCAAACACTGGTAAAATGAGCAAGTGGGAAGAATGATAAAGCATCTAGCACTCAATCTAAGAAACATTCCATTATTTCAAACAAATGGAAAAACCTAACACTCCTTATATTCTAAAACCATTTTCTAAAGTAAAATAGGAAGATTTCTGGTCTCAAGCAATAGGTAAAAGACTGATTCTATGATCAAGAAAGTTTGAAATAAACTTACATATTTCTCTTGAAAAATAATATTTAATGGCATTATATTAATGCCTGAAAAATCCTTCAAGAAATAAACTTGGTTTAGGGGCTGGGAAGGTGGCTCAGTGGTAGAGCACTTGCCTTGCATACATGAGGCCCTGGGTTCCATTCCTCAGCACCACATAAGCAAAAAGAAAAAAAAAAAAGCCGGAAGTGGCGCTGTGGCTCTAATGGTACAGCGCTAGCCTTGAGCTGAAGAGCTGAGGGACAGCATCCAGGCCCAGAGTTCAGGCCCCACGACCGGACCCAAGAAGAAATAAACTTGGTTTAATTTTGATAAACATTGTATTGACAAAAATCAGTTGTTCCACTTTTTTCATTTTGTCACATACTTTGCTTTACGAGGAAATCAATTGTGGAAAATAAGAAAGCAAAACTTTCCTTCTTGTTAAAGGCTACAAGGAAGAATTAACTAAAAAGAAAAGGAAATAAAGATATGAAAAGGCCCGGCGTCTGTCATCCTAGCTACCCCAGAGGCTGAGATCTGAGGATTGCAGTCAAAGCCATCCCTGGCAGGGAAGTCTGAGACTCTTATATCTCCAATAATCACCAGAAAACCAGAAGTGGTGCTATGACTCAAAGTGGTAGAGTGCTAGCCTTGAGTGTAAAAACTCAGGGACAGCCTTCAGGCCCTGAGTTCAAGTCCCATGACCAACAGAAAAAAAAAAAATGAGAAATACAGCCATCAGAGGACAGAATGGTAGGCACAGGGAATGGATAAAAATGACAGACACAACAAAGGCAGTGAGTATGTAATTGCTCTTTAGATCTTTTCAAGGAAAGGTTACTAACAAATTGACAATATTTTGTAGGGTTTCCAAGTTCCTTTGTACTACTAAAAACAATACAAAATAAAGAGGTTATAGACAATACCTGAGACCAACAAATTTAAAAATAGTTCTTTCTTTACATTTCTAGAGCTGTGTCATACCGTTCTTTAGGCCCTCTGCTGGAAAAATAGAATCAAGTCTTAATCTAGGCATGCATTTTAATTGTCTCCTTTAGTATTACAGATGTAGGACAGTGATGTATCACATCTCTGTGAATGTAAAACATCTTGTACTGACTTTATTATATGTAGTACTGAGCTGTTATTAATGAGGTTACTCGAGAATGATTTCTTTCCAGATGATGACTGAGAAGCTAATACAAAAATAATTCCAGATACCACAACAATAATAGAATTGTGCTTTTTTCTGAGGTTTTTGTTTTTGTTTTTCTTTTTATTAATGGGGTATCTTGAACGTCTTTAATTTTGTTCAGATGATTGCAGAACTTGGAATAGCTGGTGCGACTATTGATACAGAACATCTTATTTTACTGGTCTTTTAATATGAATACACACACATAGGCATAATTTTAGTTTTTAGAGATTGTCCTATCAACTTTGGAAATAGTCGACTAGTTTACCATGACCACCGACTTCACAATGCACAGAAATTAAAAGTCAAGTTGGTTTACAAACATCAATTTCAATTTTTTTTCCATCTGTATAGGGTGAGGTCACATCTATGTGGGTTTGATTATAGAAATTAATGAAGTATTCTCTAATAATGAAAAAAAATCTGTCACAGTAAACTTAAATGCAAACGCTAACAATGAGAGAACAAAAAGGCAAGATGATCCTGGGTCTTGAATGGTATTTATCTGTTCATTCAACAAATATTTACTGAACACTTATCACGTCAGACAGTAATTCTGAGTTTCTATAATACAACAGTGTATAAGAGCCACTAATACTAATTTCCTGGTGAAGCTTATAGTTTGATACAGGAAGACAGGTAATAAAGTATAAGCAACTATAATACACATGACACAGAAGAGGATAGAAAATAGGATACCTAGCAGCAAGTACGTAAAACGTGGCTGTTGACAATTTAAATAGATTAGGCCAGGTGTCATATACCTGTAATTCTGACAAAGGCAAAAGAACTAGAAGACCCTGTCTCAAAACAAAAATGCAAGAACAAAAACACAACCCTGAATGGACAAAACAAATAACTAGGTCAGAATGCCAAAAATCAAATTGCTTTCACCAGAAGACGATATCTGAACATTTAAACTTCAAAGAGGAACTGGAGTTAGCCATGCAGACCTAGGGAAGAAAGCATTCTGGGTAGAAGGTACAAAAATAATACCTGGGTACTAAAAGGTCAGTGTGGCTCAGAGCACAGAGAGTGATCTGAGTGGACAGGAGATCCACTCTGCCACTGTAAGTACTTTGGCTTTATGAGTAAAATCAGGCATTAATGCAACCTAATCTATATATTAAAACAATTATTCTAGCTGCTATATTAAAAATAAGAACTACCAAAGATGGAAACAGGGAGACCAATCTGGATACTGCTGTACTTAATTAGGACTGTCATCAAAAGATCGATGAAAGGGGCTGGGAAGGTGGCTCAGTGGTAGAGCGCTTGCCTTGCATGCCTGAGGCCCTGGGTTTGATTCCTCAGCACCACATAAGCAAAAAGAAAAAAGCCAGAAGTGGTGCTGTGGCTCAAGTGGTAGAGTGCTAGCCTTGAGCTGAGCTGAGGGACAGCGCCCAGGCCCAGAGTTCAGGCCCCACGACTGGACAAAAAAAAAAAAAAAAAAAGATCGATGAAAGAAAAATGGTTGCATTCTAGATATCAAAAGCAAATGGAAGTTATTTCCTGATGAATTAGGTAATCCTAAAAAGTTCACTACCTCCACATTCTTTGCTATAAAAAAGTAGATTAATTAATCTTTATTAACTGCTTATACCTTGGATTTTTAGGCTCATTAAATGAACTCAATATTAAATAATTCACTTATAGTTCAGAGATGGGGAAGAACACATATAAGTAACTTGCCTGAGGTTACACAGAAATACAGTGTAGTGCAGCCTTCAACTGAAAAGCAATTCTAAATCTTGTATACTAATATCATGCTCCTCTAAATGTCTCAGTTGGTATCTATTGAAGTGCATTCTTACATATATTTAATTTCAATAAAAAAACTGAGAAGTGATTAACCTTAATGCTGAAATGAACTCACTATGATCTTACGAGGTGTGAAGTATCCTCAAGAAAACCAAGTGAGCTGTATCTTTATATATACCTCTCTCTCCTGTGAAGCAAGCAGTCTTCCTATGTAGCCCAGGCTGTCACAGAATTCCTTATCCTCGTGCTTCAGTCTTGAGTGCTGGGATTATGGGAGTGACTTTGCACTCCCAGCTTACTTTACTGTGTACCAAGATGAGATACTTCATCTTTTATTTTCTTGCTTATTATTTTATTTTATTATTATTATTTTTTTTTTGTGGGTCGTGGGGCTTGAACTCTGGGTCTGGGCGCTGTCCCTGTGCTCTTCAGCTCAAGGCAAGTGCTCTACCGCTTGAGCCACAGTGCCACTTCCAGTTTTCGAGTGGTTTATTGGAGATAAGAGTCTCATGGACTTTCCTGCCCGGGCTGGCTTTGAACTGCGATGCTCAGATCTCAGGCTCCCGAGTAGCTAGGATTACAGGCGTGAGCCACCAGCAACCAGATTTGCTTATTATTTTAATACCAGAAGTTTAGACTTCCATTAAAAAGTCATTAGTGTTCCCTAAGTTGAACAAATATATAAATGAAAGTTATAAAGTAATATAAAAAGAAATGTATTTCCCTCATCACTAGATCTAACTAGGCTGAGTGTTCCATAGATATGCTTGATTCTAATGTTTAAATCTTAAGAAACGCAACGTGGAAACTACTTAGAAAAACAAGAGACGTAAAAGGATTTTTAAAAATGCAACTTTAAAACTAAACGCAGATGTTCTCTAGGACCCCATCACGCCACTCCTTGGCACCTGTCCTGAGCATCATAAGCCAGTCTACAAGAACAACACTTGCATATCCGTGCTCACTGCTGCACTGCTCACAATAGACAAGGTATGGAGACAGCCCAGATGCCCCCACAAGATGACTAGATCCAAACAATGTGGTCCCTGTATACAACGGAATTTTACAGCCAGAATAGAATAATGTCATTTGCAGGGAAATGGATAGAACTATAACAAATCATGTTAACTGAGGTAAGCCAAGCTCAGAGACAGCAGACATGTGTTCTTCCTGATATGTAGAAGTTAGATCCAAAACACACTGGGATATTACAAATTACACAGGATTCTAGATACTCACGTACAGTGAGACCAAAGGAGATAGTCTTAGGAGAGAATCACAAACATGCAATACCCAAAGTCTCTCTTCCTACGTATATAAAATAATATGCATACTGAAACAAACTCCAAAGATAGGGAAACAAAGGACTTTTTTTTCTTATTTTTTCTGATGACTCTGTACTCTTTACCTTATATATGGTGTATTCACGTGCACACCTGTGGGAGGGTGAGGGGAGACATAGAATTTGAGGAAAAAGGGTAAAAAAGTGCAGCAGTGGAGCGCACTGGACATGGATGAAAGTGAACTGTGCGACTTGTGGGTGGAGATGGGAGGGAGGGAATGGGAGAGAACGAGGGAACAGATGACATTACGAAAGGAAATGTACTTATTACCTGACGTATGTAAATGTAACCTCGCTGTATATCACCTCTAAAATAACAATGAATTTAAAAAATGCAGTTTTAAAATCTTGTACACATTAAAACACAAATGTGCACAGGAACCAAGTTGGAATTGGAAAAAAAAAAAGATTGGAATAAAAACTAAAGAATTATTCCAGTTCCTTTGTTCTACAACTTTCTGCTTGTATTTTAGTCATTTTTTTCCTAATGGAAAATCAATTTTGTTATCATATTATATACTGCTTCTCTTTTTTAACTGTTAATTTCACTAAAGCAGCATTTAACAAGTAACATTTACCAGTAAAGAAAACTGGCTTTACACAAACACTAAGTTTCAATATTCCCTTAATACTCTCAATGTTTAATACACCACCAAGATATAGCATGTACTATCCAATGTAGTCAAGTTAGAAAGAGAACAAAGACTCAAATTTTATGTCCTTGGTAAAATAAATCTTCATTAAGTCCCTTATCAAGCATGCCATCTGAAATATTTCAAATTTACTCATAGAAAAAAATAAGACTTGAAAGGTTTTTCAAAGGGTCATGGTTACACTTTCAAGAGGAATTAAGTAAAATCAAGAGAGAACATTATATACCTTTATTCTTAAAAATATTCTGTATATAACTTTTCTCACAAGATAATCAATTCTAATGGCTAACCTTTTCTTAACTCAATTTAAATCCTTTTCCTGGATAATTTCTGATTCTCAGACATAATTCCACCTTTTAGTCAAAATACAAAAATTTTAAACTATATGGTCCACCACACCTGACTTCTAATATTTTTATCAATTCTTTTCTGTAATCGCAACCTTCATGTTTTCTTCCTACACATATAACTTCTTAGTGCTCTTAAAGACTATGTTTATGATATAATAATATCTTCAATTAAATCATTCTTTTTTCTCCTAACAGCATAATGCAAAACTTGACATTATTTTGTTAAGACTATTTTTTTTTTTTTTTGGTCTGGTTGTGGGGCCTGAACTCTGGGCCTGGGCACTGTCCCTCAGCTCTTTAGCTCAAGGCTAGCACTCTACCACTTGAGCCACAGCGCCACTTCCGGCTTTTTTTTTTCCTGCTTATGTGGTGTTGAGGAATCGAACCCAGGGCCTCATGCATGCAAGGCAAGCGCTCTACCACTGAGCCAACTTCCCAGCCCTGTTAAGACTATTAATGAGGATTAATAAAAAACAATTCAAATACAGTACTGTGTTGCTGAAAAAAGCCATTTTTAAATTAAGTTTTTGAAGCAAGTGGTTTAAGTGATTTTTTGAAAAAATTAAAGAATAAAACATAGTTGTTATATAATGAGTTAGATTTATATTTCTGAAATAAAGCATACACACAATAAAGTATTGAATGTAGAATTACCTTTCAAGGGCTGCTCTCCGTTTTTCTACAAACTCAGTGGATGATGAATCTTCTTTACCTACTTTGACCTTGGTCATACCTTTGAAGAAGTTGAAAGAGATTCATGATTATAATGATTAAAATGATTAAATGATTATAATCATTTCTCCAGGGTTTAAAATACATACTTCAAACTTGAACTTGTTAAAAAAAAAAAATCTCCTAAGTTTTTAACTGTTACTTAAAGGACAAACCATTTTGAGGGGTCACATTTCATCCTCTTCTTTGTAAATAAATCCTTACAGTATGACATAAAGCAGAATTTGAGTTTTGTGGAGTTTTTGACCCATATTGTTATTTATATAAAAGCTCACATCAGTTTCTTTATCTACATATTTTATACTTCTGGCAAGTGAAATGTATTTACATTTCAGGACTATTCCCCTCCTGAAAGTGTCACAGGCAGGCCTCATGCATTAGTGTTTCACCACCGGCCTGCCTCATCCCTGGCTGCAATGTTCTTACATTCCAATGCTTATAACAGAACTTCCGAATAAGCAATCTGAAGCTCAATTCACATTTTCATTTTTTATAAGCAATAATTAAAGTTCTTTACTTTCAAGATGACAAAACAAAGATAAAAATATACTTGATGAACCTGTTGAACGCTTTCCCTGCTATAAGAGCACGTTTTGATGACCACAGCTGGGCGGCTGAGGTTCTGTTTTACTCATTTGTTTTGTGGATGAGGCTTGTTTTGTTTTTGACCTAGCGTCTTGTGTTGATCAGGCTGGCCTTGCATGACAAGGCTCAAGTGATCCTCCTACCTCAGACTCCTAAGGAGGCTCAACTCTGAATATATTAAGAGCCATTAAATGAAAGGGAAAATGACATGTTTCTGATATCTCAAAAAGAGCCTTTAAAAAAATCGCTGGATGCTGTGTTGGCTCATAGCTGTCATCCTAGTGAATCAGGAGGCTGAGATCTGAGGCTCCTGATTCACAGCCAATTTGGGCAGGAAAGTTGTAAGCCTTATCTTCAATTAACCACCCAAAAACCACAACTGGAGCTGTACCTCAAAGTGGTAGAATGCTATAGCCTTCAGCACAAAAGCTCAGGGACAAAACCCAGACCTTGAGTTCAAGCCCCATGACTGACAAATTTTTAAAGCATGGATTAAGGCTGGGTTGACACCTAGTGACAAAAAACCTAGCTACTCAAGAAGCTGAGATCTCAGGATCTTGGTTTGAAGCCAGACTGTCCAGGAAGTCCCTGAGATTCGTATCTCCATTTAGTTGCCAAAAAGCTAAAAGGGAAGCTATGGCTCAAATGGTAGGGTGCTAGAGTGCTGGTCTTGAGAAAAAAAGCTCAGGGATATTGACCAGGCCCTGAGTTCAAGTCCTAGGATCAGCACAATAAATAAATAAGTAAATAAATATGTAGGGCCAGGCATGGTGGTAACCTGTCTGTAATCCCAGATATTCAGAGGTCAAAAGAATCAGAATTTGAACCCAATACATGCAAAAAGTCAGCAGGGTGGTCATGATCTCAGTTATTCAGGAGTTAGAAGGACAGAGGTCTGAAGCTAGTCCTGGCAAAAATGCAACATCTTCTCTGAAGAATAACTAAAGCAAAAAGTTGTAGAACAATTAACAGATGACCTACTTGTAGTTTAACAAAATATAACATTTTGAGAAAGAAAATTGATGACTACACTTAATTTCCTGCTTCAAGCTCCTAGTGCTGCGATAACAGGGGTACGCTACAATGCCTGGATAGCAGTTCTTAAACTGTGCTTCAGAATATTCAGAGCATCTGGCGTTTTTAGGTATCCTTTCATGGGAGCTACAAGATCTCTTTTTCATAACAACATTAAGCTACTATGTTTTTTCTTAATCTCTGGGAGTTTATAAAAATCATGTGATATGCTATGTTACAACAAATTGAGACCAATTTTGTTTGTCTGAGACAGGATCTCACTGTAGCTTAGGCTGAACTGAAACTCAATATACAGCCTAAGTGATCTCAAACCAACATCCTTCTTCCTCTAATTCTTGACTGCTGCAATTAACTTCTATTAAGCCAGAAATTAGAGATGTATAAAATAACAGAAACAGAAAACCCAGTCTTAGGAAATGTTTTATCTTACAAAAATTATTTTCACCAGGACTTTATTTAATACAAGTTTATTCATAAATGAATGAAAACTTAAAAGCCCACAAAAGCAAAAGCTCTTTTAGAGTCTTCAATAAAATTAAGAACATAAGGTCAGCAAGAGAACATTTGCCTAGCATGCTTAAGGCCTTGAGTTTGGGCTCCCAGCACACCATATACACATACATGTGCACGTAGCACACACGCACCATTTGATTAGATTTATAAATTTAAAAACCCAGAAATATAAAAAATTAATTTAAATATGCCAGGTTTCAAAAAAATAAATGATACCAATAAAAATGCTTTTCAGCATTTTAGCATTTAAAGTTTAAAGTATTTTTCAAGATAATCACAATGAAAAGCGAAACAAGATTAGGAAAAATACTACTGAATTTTAAGAGACAACAGGTGTTTTCAGTTGTCTTGACAGTTAGATTAAGAAGAGTCCTTTTCTTTTGTAATTTTTTTTCCCCAAGTACTAAAGCTTGAACTCCAAGCTTTCCTCCCTTGGTTACCTTTTTTGTTCATATTTGGCACTCCAATACTTGAGCCATAGCTCTACTTCTGGCTTTCTGATAGTTAATTGGAGGTAAGAGTCTCAAAAATTCGTCTGCTTGGGATGGCTTCAAACCATGATCCCCAGATCTTAGCTTCCTGAGTAGCTAAGATTAGAGGCATAAGCCACTACCTCAGATTGCATTTTTTTAACTAAGCCTTTATTATTATTTAGAACTGTAGGAATTTATCTGTTGTTTGTGGTTTTTGTAAGTCTTACAATCTAACCCTGACTGGCCTAGAATTTGCAGAAACATTGAGGTATGAAATAAATTGAGAGGACTTGAAATAGTTTGTATATGCACAAAGCTAAGTCAAACATTATCCTAGGAAGGATTCAGTAAAACGGTGTTCTAATGATCCTAAAAATTACAGTTTACAACATTCAATACCCAGAGTCTGATGTATTAGAAAACAAAACTGAATGCATAACTATCATACAGAGAATGTTTATATTCTCAATCTCTAGGCATTATGAAAAAGTGAATTACGGAATCCACAAACCTTTGCAGTTAAAATTAAACTAGTAACAATAACAAAAATTATTTTTAACTCATGCTTACCTACTATACTCTTTTCTGGAGCTGGTGGCACAATGTAACCGACATGCAAATACTTGCTTGCTAATTTGCTATGCAAACCAAGAAAGTCACTGAATCTTCTTTTAACTGAAAATTCACTCTTACTGAACATGGAAAGAGAAGTCTACAAGTGAAGAATAAGCATTCAGATTTTCAATAGTAAGCAATTATCTAGAAGGTAATGCTCTCCCTGTCAACACACCCATACATACACACAATGCTCTTCTTTGCAAAAGAATATAGAGGATATATATATAGGCATACAGATTTCAAAATTTGAAAATCCCTAATTCATTGGGTTTTCCTTTTTTTTAAAAAAAAAGAACTTTAAGAGGACAGAAAATATTATTTTATTCTATCCTTGACCTACCTCACCCAAAACTACAATAATGATTTATCCACTCAGCCATAGTTACACTGATGTCTACGTTTATGTGTGTTTGTTTGTGTGTGCTGCCAGTCCTAGGGCTTGAGCTCAGGGTGTGGGCTCTGTTTCTGAGCTTTTGTGCTCAAGACTAGTTAGTGCTCTAACACTTGAACCACAGCTCTACTTCTAGCTTTTCGGTGGTTAAATGGAAATAAAGAGTCTCACAAACTTTCTTGCTGGGCTGGCTTTGACCTTCAATTCTTAAGATCTCAGCGTCCTGGGTAGCTAGGATTATAGGCCTGAGCCACAACTAATGATTCTTGAATCTTTTTATCTTATGGCCCAAAACTCCTTCTAATTTCAATACAGTATTTTCAAATACTCCAGGACTACTCTAGTTAAATCTCACTGGCACCTCAAACTCATTGTATTTTCTTCCACTTGAGCATGAGTTCCCTAAGACAAAAGGCATTTGTTTATCTTGTTCACTACTATATACCCTGGTGCTTGCATGGAGCCCGCCCACCACAGTAAGGCTGTATTCTACCTCATCATGTCTCTACACAAATTACTCCACCAACTCAAAATTTCTCTAGTTGGCAACTTAAACACCTCTCTTCCTTACTTCTTATAGTCAAATCCTTTTGATTCTACTTTCTACATACCTCAAGAAGCCATTTGTTTTGCTCATTTCCAGAGTCATTTCCTTGGTATAAGCATTACTTCTTTCAAACTAGGGACTGCTATAGTAGATTCTGTTTTAAGATTTGAAGGCCTACAATCCACAATCCTCTAATAATTGTAATGGCATCCTAGCTTGTACAATCTTGCCCTTTACTTCTTCTACCTTTCAATTTTCATAGTGAGAACAGAAATTGTCCTAAACAAAATTCTAATAGTGTCACAACTCTTATATCCCTCGCTTTAATGCTTAGGACTAAATCAAGTATCTCAATGTGGCTGCTCATTATATCACATGGAGGATCGCAGCCAAACAATTCAGTCATGAACCACTTCTTAGAGATTCTAGAAAGCCCAGTGCTTTCTTAAATTCTGGCTTTTACATATTCCTTTCTCATCTTCGTCTGGCTTAAAAGAACTTCTTCCCTAAGAAGCCTTGCCTACCACTCAAGTCTAGATTAGTTTTCTTCCTACACACTCTCACACAACACTCTATCAAATCAACTTTTGGTAAGAACTTCTTGGCAATCTTTATGAGATAGTAACCTTTAGGCTCACTTCCATCTTAAAGACTATATTCTCAAAAAGGCTCACCTTTGGGGGAGGGGAGGATGGGGGAGGAGCCGGGAGAGGGTGGGATGGGAAGGGAAAACAAAGGAGGCGGCTACAATGCTTGATAAGAAATGTACTCATTATCTTGCCTATGTAATTGTAACCCCTCTGTACAGTATTTTCACAATAATAATAAAAAAAGGCTCACCTTTGTTGTTACTCTGTATGCCATGTAAGCATTCATGCCATCACCTATAAGAAAAGTCAAGCAACAATAGAAAAATCATATACTTGGGTTGGTATTTAACTCATGGTAGAAGGCTTTGCCTAGCATGTACCAAGTTCCTAGCACAATAAAAATAAATAAAACAGCATGTTTAAAAAGTGTTATTTTAACACTGTAATTATGTGCTTAGTCAGAAAAAAAGGACAAGCTCTAGCAAACGAGTAAAAAATTTAAAATATAATAAATAGTAACTCACCAACTTTTTCTGGATCTGACACACCAATTTCTATATCAAACATGTCTCCATTTGCTTCTTCTTCAATCTAGAGTAGTATATTTAATTTTAGTATTAAAATTTCCAATTTATATTACTGTCACAATTACTACTAGTAATAATTTTTCATCTATGTTTCTACTTGAGTTACTGTCATAGTAACTAATATTAAAAGCCACTTAACATTCCATTTCTGAAAAACAATAAAAGTGTTATCATTTGCCAACTATGTAAACAAAACACAAATAAGGATCATTTGGAGAGAAAAAAATATATTGGAATTTCTCATATATAGAAAAATGCTTAAACTCCTTACTTTTTCCTTTTTATTTTTTGAGGGTCTTTGTACCACAAATGGCCTCAAACTCCTGATCCTTCTTCTTCAGTCTGATTACTAGGATTATAAGGCATACACTACCGCTGGGGTCACCTGCTTACATACTTTTTAAGCCAATTTTTTTGAAGCATGATATACTTATAGAAAAGGGCATTAATTTGAAGTGTATAGATAAATAAACTTTCACAAAATGGGTCACATCTCAAATAAGAAACAAGTACTATATCCCAGAAGGTGCTCTACTGCTTCGAAGCCCTCTAGACCTCACATACCACTCCTAACAATGTTCTTTGGTTTTATCTCTTTTTATTTTTTTCTTTTTTGCCAGTCCTTGGGCTTGAACTCAGGGCCTGGGCACTGTCCCACAGCTGCTTTAACTCAAGGCTGGAACCCTACCACTTGAGCCATCTCACACCACTTCCAGCTTTTTGTTTTTGTGGTACTGGGGAATTGAGTCCAGGGCTTCATGCACTCTAGGTAAGCACTCTACCACTAAGCTACGTTCCCACCCCAAATTTTACTTCTTTTTAAAGTTTCATCCCATGGAATCACTCATCTCTATTTGGCTTCTGTTAATATTATGATTTTGAGGTTATTCATATTTTTGTATGTAGTCATTTACTTGATTGTGGCCAATTTAGTGAACTATTTCTGTACAAATTATTTCATTTCATTTATTTATTTATTTATTTGGAGTCCAGTCGTGGGGCCTGAACTCTGGGCCTGGGCTCTGTCCCTCAGCTCTTCAGCTCAAGGCTAGTGCTCTACCACTTGAGCCACAGCACTACTTCTGGCTTTTTTCTTTTTGCTTATGTGGTACTGAGGAATCGAACCCAGGGCCTCATGCATGCAAGGCAAGCGCTTGCTCTACCTCTGAGCCACCTTCCCAGCCCACAAATTATTTTAGATAAATGATTTTTAAACATTTAGCTTTCCTTTTAAAATAGGCCTAAAACATTTTTGTTTCCCAAATGCATCTTATTATAAATTACTGCTACTTCTGGGAGCCATCGGCTCATGCCTGTAATTCTAGCTACTCGGGAGATCTGAAGCTTGCAATTCAAAGCTAGCCTAGGCAAGAAAAGTCCAAAAAAATCAATAATAATAAATATCAATTACTGCCACTTTCAGAATGATAAGCCAAATAAACTTCAATTCTTCATAAACTAAAAAAAATTGCAAAATTATAAGACCATATCATTAACCGATAATAGTGCCTTTCTTTTTAAAAACAAAGGCTAAAGTTAAATGGGAAATGTGGGTGAGTGATACAACACTTGCCTAGTGTGTGCAAGGGCCCAAGTTTTATCCCAAGTACTACATCCATCCATCACTCTATCTCCCAATATTCTTTTCCTAAAATGTCTGAATGGCTTTGATTAGGAACAGCTAACAGGAAAGTGACACTAGATGGGGAACAAAAATAAGTGCTACTTACATATAAATCTTAGAATACAAGCATTGTCTCGTACCTCTTCCCGGGATCTATCAAAGATCACAGGAGCGGATAGACTCTTTGATTCAATTCTGGGAGTAATGAGTGCAGTAGGGGTCACAGGGGTGACTGCAGGAGGTGCGTCTGAGGAGAGAATGGGTTCCCTTTCTGGGCTGTCCAAAGAAACTTCTTCTGTGGCTTCTAGACACAAATTAAACAAGTTAGATAAGGAAATTTCAAACAACTAATGGTCGATTTGGCAGTTAATGAAATGTGAAAACATTTTTAATAATATCCAGAAATAAATATCAAAACAATGTAGTTAAACATTATTATTACAAAAGAATTTCACATATCTTTCAGTTGTTTAAAACAACTAGGAACTTTTGTCAGTTTGGAAAAAATCATATTAAATCAGCTTAATCATCCTACTGGAGATTTTCTATACTAGGAGAGATGTAGCTACTTCTACATTCATTTGTGTTTAAATTTGTTATGTATCTTATACTTATAACTTACCTTTGAAATATTTTATTCAGGCTAGCATTGTGATGATAATGATGATGATTTTGTCAAGTTGTGGGGCTTGAACCCAGGGCCTGGGAGCTGTCCCTGAGCCTCTTTGTGCTCAAGGCTAGTGCTTTACCACTTGAGCCACAACACTACTTCTGGTTTTTGAGTAGTTAATTGCTTAAGCTGGCTTCAAACCATGATCCTCCAATCTCAGCCTCCTGAGTAGCTACAATTACAGATGTGAGCCACCACCATAAAATTTTTGGTTTAAATGGTATCTTCTAACAGAATATATATTATGATTGGTCACTACCGAAAGATAGACAGTTACCTGCAAAAAGATCTTCTCTATCATCATCTAGTTCAGCTTCTGCAGGTTTTGGACCATTGGAGTTTGCACTAATGTCTTCTGCAGGAAGACTTGCTGGTTCTGGTGATGATGGACTTGACTATTAAAAAACATACATATTGGATTAGGATGTGTATCTAATACAGTACAGAAATAGAAAATCCACTTAACAAGAAAATAACCGTTATTTATATTTCCTCCTTTATGGTTAAGAATAAATCCCAAACACACTATATTAAAAAAAAAAAATCACTTAAAATTTTAAGTATCTTCCCTTTAGAGGTTATTAACCTGTCCTCCTGAGTTAAAATTAACAAAACCCAACATGAACAGCAGCACTGAAATAAGATCAAGTTCCCTGATTTTTTTTTTTTTTTTTTTTTGGTCTGGTCGTGGGGCCTGAACTCTGGGCCTGGGTGCTGTCCCTCAGCTCTTTAGCTCAAGGCTAGCGCTCTACCACTTGAGCCACAGCGCCACTTCCGGCTTTTTTCTTTTTGCTTATGTGGTGCTGAGGAATCGAACCCAGGGCCTCATGCATGCAAGGCAAGCACTCTACCACTGAGCCACCTTCCCAGCCCCAAGTTCCCTGATTTTTAAAGAATAAATGCTTTTGTTTTGCCATTATCATGCTTGTTTTTCTTGCAGAAGGAGATGTCTCCAAGCACCAATAGTCTTAGAAACTCAATCGATCTTAAAAGTACCTGGCATATGCAAAATGTTCAAAAACACTGCTTTTCCATAAGAAAGATTACTATCAGTTGAATTAGTTATTCTATGATTTCTGAGTTTCAAATTAAAATAGGCCCTTCTTCCAAATTTTTACATTTCAGTTAATCTAAACATTATTTTGTACTTAAACATAATGAACAAGAAGTAGACCTCAGTTGTGCAGCTTTTTTCTTTTTTTTTTTTTTAATTTTTTTTAATTTTTTAAGCCTGAGCTCTGGGCCTGGGCGCTGTCCCTCAGCTCTTCAGCTCAAGGCTAGAGCTCTACCACTTGAGCCACAGCGCCACTTCTGGCTTTTTTCTTTTTGCTTATGTGGTGCTGAGGACTCGAACCCAGGGCCTCAGGTATGCAAGGCAAGCACTCTACCACTGAGCCATCTTCCCAGCCCCTGCAGCTTTTATTTTCTTATAACAGTTAAAACCAAGTCTTAAACTTAAACATGAAAAGTGGACTGTAATGTAAACTATGAATTTGGAGTGATAATCATGTGTCAATATACATGCATAAATTGTCACGCAAGGTGGGCATTGGTGGCTCACGCCTGTAATCCTAGCTACAAAGAAACTAAGATCTGAGGATCAAGGTTTGAAGCTAGCCCAGGCAAGAAAGTATGAGATTCTTATTTCTAATTAACTACCAGAAAACCAGAAGTGGTGCTGTAGCTCAAAGTGGTAGTACACTAACCTTGAGCAAAAGAACTCAGGGTCAGCAGTCAGGCCCTGAGTTCAAGTTCCACAACCAACGAAAATAAAATGAAATAAAATACAATCGTCACACATGTACCACCTGGGTAGGACACAGTGAAAATGGGGGAGGCTACGCATGTGCAGGGTTATACATGAAGTCAATGTGACTGCCACTGTACCTTTTGTTATAAACTTAAAAATCTTAAACATATAGCAGCCTTGATTGACTCAGAAAGATGAGTAAAATGAAACATTACATGAAAAAAGTTGGTAGTTACATGAGAAAACACTTGTTAACAAATGCTGCATATATTCTTCATATGTAGTTGAATTAAAAACAAAGAACAATATGAAAGTAGAAGGGGACTACACGGGAAGAAGGGGACCAGCATGTGTGAAAGAGGAGTGCAAAAGAGGTCTCTGATCCATTTGGAGTTGATTCTGGCGCAGGGTATATAAGGATCTAGCTTTAGTTTTCTACAGGTGATAACCAATTTTGCCAGCACCATTTACTGAAGAGGCTGTCTTTCTTCCGTTCTATTTTTTTTAGCTCCCTTATTGAAGATTAGGTGGCTATAGGTCTGCGGGTTCATTTCTGGGTTTTCAATTCTATTCCATTGGTCCTGAGGTCTCTTCTTGTGCCAGTATTTATATGGTACCATGCGATTTTTTTGTTGCTTCGTATGTCCCTCCTCCATGGTATAACACCGTTTTCAGTGAATTTGATGTTGGTATAATTTGGGGAGGGGAAGGGAAAAAACAAAATGTTTAAAATAGGGATACAGATTGACTCATTGCAACAATGAGATGTACAAGATGCTATGTCAAAAAAACAAACTTTACAATTTAGGCGGGGGTGGGGGGTATAGTTGAGGAGGTGGGATGGGAGGGGAAAAACAAAGGAAGAAGCAACAATGCAGGACAAGAAGTGTACTCATTACCTTGCTCATGTAACTGTAACCCCTCTGAACAGTATTTTCACAATAAAAACTTATTAAAAAAAAAAGAGCTGGGAAGGTGGCTCAGTGGTAGAGTGCTTGCCTTGCATGCATGAGGCCCTGGGTTCGATTCCTCGGCACCACATAAGCAAAAAAGAAAAAAGCCAGAAGTGGCGCTGTGGCTCAAGTGGTAGAGTGCTAGCCTTGAGCTGAAGAGCTGAGGGACAGCACCTAGGCCAGGAGTTCAGGCCCCATGACCAGATCCAAAAAAAAAAAAAAAGAACTAGCGAGGGAAGGGGTAACACTGCCCAAAAAGAAATGTACTCATTGCCTGACTTACATGTAACTGTAACCCTCTGCACATCACCTTTATAATAACAATAACAAAGAACTATATGCATATACTGAATAATAATTTAGCCTAATAGGTTAAAAATTAAAGGAACCAAAATGTATATAAACTCAATCTAATGAGAAAATACTATACAAATCTTTAAAAGATATTCTATAAAATGTCCAGTTAGTACTTTTTAAAAATTATCTAAGTATAAAAGTCAAGCCCTAGCCAAAGCATTCTCTTCCCTCAACTATCACACTGGAAGAGAAGAAGTAAAACTAATAATTAAATGCTATGTAGTAACCGAGACAGAACTTGAATAAAAACTAATAAAGGACGTAAAAATGAAAATCTACAGATTTAGTAAGAGGACAGTAATGACACTTTCTCAAGACTAATCTCCTGTTAGATAACTCTATTACTTTTGTCTAAGTTACTAGCTAGGTAAAGGTACATAAATACCTGTTAAGATTTTGGTCACTTCTCTACAAATCTTAAATTACTTCAATATTGGACACTTAAAAATTGCAAGTATTGGGGCTGGGAATGTGGCTTAGTAGTAGCATGCTTGCCTAGCATGCATGAAGCCCTGGGTTTAATTCCTCAGTACCACATAAACAGAAAAAGCCAGAAGTGGCATTGTGGCTCAAGTGGTAGAGTGCTAGCCCTGAGCAAACAAAGCTCAGGGACAATGACCAGGCCCTGAGTTCAAGCGCCAGGACCGGCAAAAAAAATTTTTTTTTTAAATTGCAAATATAAAGTTAAACCAAAACACTTAAGGTATAATAAGACACACACAATCACAAACTTGACTGTTTTTGATGATCTGACCAATTACTGTTCCTAGCTATATTTTCTATCAAATTGAGATGAGCCTAATAATTCTAATAAATCTAATTCTAATTAGATGAGTCTAGTCGTTCTAACAATTCTTCTTCAAAGAAAAAAATACACAAATAGGATACATATACTAAACCTTAGTAAAAACCAGAGAAATATATGTAAAAAAACAAGACATAATTCTGTCAAGGAACTAGCCTGGATATGGACCAAAAGTTAAGTATATTTATTAATTACACTAAAAAAAACCCTACTTATTTAACAGAGGAACAGTTTCAAAATTAAGTTCTATTACGATACATGAAGAAATGTGTACATAGGAAATGCTTCATAGGAAAATGCTTACACTTTAAGGTTAAATGAGAAAAGGCCAGTAGTGCATTTGTCAAATTAATTCTCATTTTTTTCATCTAAAAAGATGTATGCTACAAAAGTGAGAAGTCAAGCCTGAGGTATATGCCTGTAATCCCCAATTTGGGAGGCTGACACGAGTTTGAGTCCAGCCTCCCCTACACACAGAGATCCACTCCCTCACAAGAGAAAAGCGGCAGAAAAACTGTTAGACAGTGGGTTGCATGTGGTTATTTTAACTTTTAAAAATTTGTATCTTTATTTTCCAAGAGCTGAGTTAAAGAATTACAAGTGTCTCAATGGTAAAGTCTTATCACATGCTAAAGTATAGACTTAATTGTGAAAGTGTCAGGAAAGCTTTTCAGGCTATTATTTAGAATATTCTAGGACCAGTGTGATTAAAATAGGGGAGATCAAATGTGTGAGAATTAAGGCAGATTAGGGAACTATTAATCTAGAAAAACAATAGCAAGGATGATTAGAAAGATATGAGTTAAAAAGCTTCATAAACCAGGCATGGTGGTACATGCTTGCAATCCCAGCTACTTGGGAGGCTGAGGCAGGAGGATCACAAGTTTGAGTCTAGACAACTAAGGGCAACACTATGTACGTATAACACGAGACAGAAATTTTAAAAGACAGAGTTAAATTAAAGCAAACCAAAGAATCTACACTTTAGCCACTTCAAAGAGGATGGAAAAATCAGTAAATTTACTTAAATCTGGAAAAATCAAGAGTTTTAGATCTTGTCTCTACTTTTTCCAACAACCTGATTCCAAGCAGCCATTTCTCTTTGCCTATCCCCTTCTCTTGTAAGAACATGGAATTACAGTGCCCAGGCCCTGAACACAAGCCCAGACTGGCACTGAAAAAAGAATGAAAATAGTAATACAGCCACACATTTAGCTGGTTGCTTGTGGCTCAGGCCTGCAATCCTAGCCTCTCAGAAGACTGAGGAACTCCAGCCCGGCAGGAAAGTCCATGATTATGTCCAACAAAAATACTCAAAAAAAGCCTAAGTAGAGCTATGTCTCCAATGGAAGAGTGCTAGCCTTGAGCAAAAGCAGCTAGGGACAGTGACCAGGCCTTAAGTTCAAGACCCAAAATGGCACTGAAAAAAGAAAGAAAAAGAATATGGAATTATAGTTATTAGATTCAATTACTGACACTTTAAAATTTATTTAGCATTAATATTCATGTACTACTTACTATGTCCTATCTGCTTGAAAGATAAAGTAACCTTTCAATTTGCTCATTTGAAAGTTTCTCAGAGTGTTAGAGTGATGCTGTTTCATCTGCCCTAACTATATAGACACAATCCCTGGAGTAACTTTCTATAACATACATCTTACTTTTCTGACAGCAATTAAAAACATTTCAGTTTTAGTAGTCAACTTGTTCATTCCATGTTCCCAAAAGGTATATTTCTTATGCTAGTCTACTTCCATCAAATAAGTCACCATGAAGATTTTTGTATTTACAATTTCTACAGAATTTCATCTCTATATTAATATACGTTTGTATATCAACAACGCTCTCCACCCATATCCTCCTCCACTGCCCCTTGCACATGAAAGATAGATAAAGGTTCTTTCATTTAAACTTCACCTCCAGACTTTTGGGAGTTTGTCTCATTTTGCCAGTACCAGGGTTGGAACTAGATCTTCAAACTCTCACTTAGGTTTCATGATCAGAGGACACTCTACCTCTTGAGCTATACCTCATGTCCAAATTTTTGCTACCTATTAGAGATGGAATCTAATGAACTTTTCTGCATGGCCTGGCTTTGAACTAGGTTTCTCCAGATCTCAGTCTCCTAGTTAGCTAGACTGACAGGTATAAGTTACCAGAGTTCAGTCTGTCTTTGAAATAAGGTCTCTGTGACCCTTTGTCAACTGTCTCAAGCTCATGCCCTCCTGTCTCTGCCACTTGAGATTACAGATGTGTACCACCAGACTCATGAAAAGTATTCTTTATGATGGTTTATAGTTCTCATGTCTTGCATTCAGTGCCTCTTTTGGCCTCAACCTTCCAAAAACTTATTTTGCTACTCTTAATACTTAAAATTAATTATAGAGAATAGGACACTAGTGGCTCCTGTTACAATTCTAGCTACTCAGGAGGCTGAGTTCAAAACCAGCCTGGGCAGGTAAGAATCCAGCCCCGGCAGGCAAGTCTGTTGAGACCCTTATCTCTAATTAATCACACACACACACACACACACACACACACAGACACACACACACACACACACACACACACACACACACACGGAGCTGGGCTTACATAGTAGAATGATAGCTTTGAGCAAAAAAAAAGCTCATGAACAGCACCCAGGCCTGATCAAGTCCCCTGACCAGCACATACACACGTGTGTACACAGGCACATGCATGCACACATGCATATATACAATTGACGGAAATATAAACATTTGTCTCTCACTTTTGACTTCCTCATCCTGAATCCTGACGGTTCTGGTTCTATTTCCTATCTTTATAACCATTGTTTGATCTTTACTATACCATAATTGGACTACTAGAAAGAGTTAGCTGTGTATCAAAAATTGGTCCACATATAGTTCATCTCAAAATCACCCTTAATAGTAATGTATTAATTTTTAACCAGGTCAGACTAAAGAAAAAATTCAGTTAGTCCCCTAGTCTGCTTTAATTTTAGTTGCAAATCATTTATCCATCATTTTCTATTATTACTGCCCCATTTCACCTTATCTCAATTAAGAAATAAAATATAATTTTGTTTACCAACAGCAAAACAACATTTCTATTTTGGCTCTCAAAGTAGTTAATAACACAACAGAGCAGGTTCAGTGACAGACTATACATGGTAATTATCCAAAGTAAAGACAAAAGAGCTCACTGGAAAGCATCAAGGATGATAGAATTTAGAAATACACAAGCATCTACTAGTGTTCAGAACTGACATTACCAGAAGTGGCATATATGAGCAGATTATTTCCATACACAGAAGTACCTGGGTACCTCTCTTGATTCCTATGCTGTGTCCTTCATAGGAGCTCCCTACCATTGTTCTAGACAGTTTATGTTTCTGTTTGTAACCAAAACACTTATCAACATGTCACATATTAAGTAACTGCCATTCTCACTTGAGTGCCTTTGTTCATGTTAACCACCTCCTTCAGACTTCTCTCTTCTCTGTCTGTTATTTTCTCCAAACATCCCAACATCTCAATTCTTCAGAAGAGCCTTTAGAAGCAAACTTTATTCTACTTGTTGGCCCCTCCAATTTAAGTACAGTTCACTAACTTTTAATATTCTAGCTAAATATTACACATTCACCGGTGACTTGATACTTTCAAATATTCATTTAAGGAATACCTTCAATTAAGCATTTTCAAATGCCAAATTCTAATACAGGAATCATTATAGGAAGACAGCTTTTTTTTGTTGTTGTTGTTGGTCATGGGGCTTGAACTCTGGGCCTGGGCGCTGTTCCTGTGCTCTTCAGCTCAAGGCAAGCATTCTACCACTTGAGCCACAGAGCCACTTCTGGTCTTCTGAGTGGTTTATTGGAGATAAGAGTCACACGGCCTGGGCTGGCTTTGAACCGGGATCCTCAGATCTCAGCCTCCTGAGTAGCTAGGATGAAAGGCGTGAGCCAATGGTGCCCATCTACTTGCACTGCTGCCATCACCTAAACAGTATGGCAGAGTAAATACTGAAGGACTGCTTGTTTCTTTCTGGAAATAGGATCTCACTATATAAAGCTGACTCCCAACTCCAGATCCTCTCAAGTGCTAGGAGTACAGGTTTGTGCTGCTACACCCACCTAATACTCAATATTCACTCAAGTAAATCAAATCTTTTGGGACTACTTACATGATTCCATACATAGAAAATCCAGAGCAGAGAACTCTATTGTAATAAAAAGTCGTGGCTTTTTAGTTGAGGCAGAGGCATTAGGGAAAGGGAGGGATGGCATGGGAAGAATACAAGGTTTTTCTGAGCTGTTCTTTAAAAAAAAAAAAGAAATTGGGGAGTGAGGGAAGGGGTGACATTGTCTAGGACATTGTACTCTTTACCTAACTTATATAACTGTAACCTTTATAATAACAGTAAAAAAAAAAAAAATCGAGCTAGGTGCCAGTAGCTCATGCCTGTCTTAGTAGCTACTCTGGAGGCTGAGATCTAAGGATGGTGATTTGAAGCCAGCTTAGCAGGAAAGTCAGTGAGACTCTTATCTCCAAATAACTATAAGAAGCTAGAAGTGGAGCTGTGACTCAAGCAAAAAAGCTCAGGGACAGCACCCAGCCCCAGAGTTCAAGCCCAGGACTGGAAAAAAAAATCAATTCAGGTGGGTGCCAATGACTCATGCTTATAATCCTAAATATGGGGGAGGCTGAGATCTGAGGATCGTGGTTTAAAGCCAGCCTGAGTAGACCAAACTATGAGACAGTTATCTCCAATTAACCAGGAAAAAGCTGGCCCTGAATCTGGCCTCTTACCATTGGCGATATGGCTCAAGTGGAATAGTGCTGGTCTTGAGCAAAAAAAGCTAAGCAAGAGCATAAGACTGTCAGTTTAAGCCCTGGTATTGGTATGCATGCACACACGTGCATGTACACACACACACATGTAATTGTACAAAGGGATTTCATGGTGATATTTCATATACTCAGATTATGAAAATGTTCTAAGACTGCCCAAAAGTGACTGTTGCACACATCTATGAATACACTAAAATTGGGCTGCACACATTGATGGATCACTTATATGGTATATGAAAAGTACCTCAACAAAACTGTTTTAAACACAAGTATATAAAGTCCTGACATTTCTTTCTGAAGGTGCTATTACTCCATGCTAAACAGTGCTTAAAGATCAAACATCCTTAAGCTTAAGGTTACACCATTTAAGGAAAAAGTAGCATTCATGAGCAGTTTAAAGCCTTACCTTCTCACATACCAAGAAGAGCAAGGTTTTGCCAAATTCCTTCCCTTTGCACCCAGACTCTAACCTGGCCCCTCACCACTTTCTTTTTTTCATTCTCACTATAGAAACAATGGTAGAAGTGTGAAGCATTTTGTTGTCCAGTTCTGTTTTATTTTGAGTGTGGAGTGTTTCTGTGGTGTGAAAGGGCGCTGTTTTTGAAACAACATCTTGGATTACAGATATGTACCACTGTATCTTGGATTACAAGTATGTACCACTGTATCTGGTTCAAATAGCTTTTATTTACTGAAAACAGCTTTTTGTGACTTTTTAATTTTGAAAGGTAATGCATCACCCTCAAAATTTTCTACACAAATAATAGAACCTTAAAATCTCATACTTCATTGCTATTATAAAGATGATATACAGAAGAGTTACAGTTACCTAAGTCCCTTGCTCTCCTCCTACTTGGGTGATTTATTTATGTCTTACTTTCAATTTAAAGTTTAGGGTCTTTCTTAGGTGATATTTAAAGCAGATTGAATAACTTAGGGGCTACCAACTAGTGTTGTCTATAGACCTGAAACAGTATCAGAACAGCTTGTTAATAAGGTATAAATCTGAATCCAGAGCTACAGAATCAAAATTTGTACTTCAATAAGATCTCTAGAAAACTTACAAATATAGTTTGAAAAGCACTGGGGATGCAAGTAGTAGGTCCTAGGTTTGATTCTAGGTACCACAGGCAAACAAATGAAAATTACTGCAGTCCTAGACCAGGAAGGCCAAAGCAGGATCTTGGTCCTGAATCCTAAGCCATATAGGTTTTAGTGAAGTACAGGCATCTGCATTTGAAACAGGAGTACTATGGATTCTACCAGGGGGTCACCCAGCAATTCTACTCAAGAAGGTAAAATCTAGAGGCTCATGGTTCAGAGCCAGCCGAAGTAGAAAAGTCCACAAGACTTTGTCTCCAAAAAGACCAGCCCCCTCAAAAAAAAAACCAAAAGCGAACAAAAACACCAGCCACAAGCAGAGCTGGAGACATGGCTAAAGTGGTAGAATACCAGTTAAGGAAGCCAGCTGAGTAATGAGGCCACAAGTTCACACTTCCCCTCAAATTGAAGCCCTGTGTGTGAGTGTACATGCGTGTGAGTGTTGGACTTTCCTGTCCAGGCTGGCTTGGAACCACCATCAGATCTCAGCCTCCTGAGTAGCTAGGGTTATAGGTGTGAGCCCTAGAATGCAGCTTCAAAGCCCATTTCTTTAGAGCAGCTTCAGTATACTAAGAAATACTGCTATACAACCTTCCACAAATATGTTAAAGTGCAAATAAATTGAATCTACAAATTCATAGCCGTACTATCTTTCTCCCTTTTTCTGTTGTTGCTGGGGCTTGAACTCAGGGCCTAGGTGCTATCTCTTAGCTTTTTCAGACAAGGCAGGTACTCTACCACTTCAGCTACACACACTTTTAGTTCTGTTTTTTTTTTTGTTGGTTAATCTTGTCTCCCATGGCTGACTTCCAACCTTTGAGTTCCCAAACAGAATACAGGAATACAGGTTTCAGGATCCTGCAGACTCTTTCATAATGTTGAAGTAAAACTATAATATATGGCTACCTTTAAAAAGATATTGTAAAAAAAATTTTTTTTTTGGTCCAGTTGTGGGGCCTGATTGCTGGGCCTGGGCCCTGTCCCTCAGCTCTTCAGCTCAAGGCTAGCGCTCTACCACTTGAGCCACAGCACCACTTCCGGCTTTTTTCTTTTTGCTTATGTGGTGCTGAGGAATTGAACCCAGGGCCTCATACATGCAAGGCAAGCGCTCTACCACTGAGCCACCTTCCCAGCCCTAAAATTTTTTAAACTAATTTTTTAGGAGATGCTGGTTTTGACAGCCCGGTATACATTTACTATGTGTAAAAGTGTTAAGATTTTGTGAGGAATGAAAGGTGATCAAGGTACCACCCGCGGCCTGTGGAAGAACCTGTAATGCAGAGAGGGAAAGTCAGGCTGGGACCATAGCACATACAATTAGCCGTTTCAGGTAACTAATGGCCCGATGGGGTGGCTAATAACTGTAATCCTAACTACTCAGGAGGCTGAGCTATGAGGATCATTATTAGGGTGGAAGCCAGCCGGGGCAGGAAAGTCCTTGAGACTCTGAACTCCAATTAACCACCCAAACGCAGGAAGTGGGAGTTGTGGTTTAGTGGCAGAGAATCGGGCTTGAGTGAAAAGGGCAAGGGGCAGGTTCCTAGGCCCCATCCAATCCTCTGTCCCGGAACCAGCACAAACACGAAATAAAGAAATTCGGATGATGGATATTTTAAGTTCCAGTTGAGTCGGTGCAGAACTAAGCAGGGCAGCTTTAACAAAGCACTGAACCAGGTGGCACCGAGGCAAAGCACCGGGGCAATGTGCTGACATTCTGAGACACACACTTAAAATACCGTTTGAGAGGTGCAGGCTCCGGCCCAAAGCAGAGCCTTCCGAACGGGAACGAGACGGAGGCGGGCCCGACACAGTTAAGTTCCTAGAGGGTGTTTTCCTTTGACAAAAACAGGAACCCTCAGCTTCAGAGACCGCTGATCAAGCGAGAAGGGAGGAAAGGGAGTGAAGATCTGTTTCTGTTTCCCCCCGGGGCAGCTCAGGAGGGGGAAAACTCGCACGAAACCGGTTTCCCGCACGACTCCCCCCGCCTGAGCTCACCTTTCCCAACTACCTGGCCTCTGAAAAGCCCAGCACGGGAAACCGACGGACCCGACCCGGTCGGTGTGCCCGTCGGTTTCAGGTCCGAATCGGGACAAACAGTCCTCCCAGGGCCGAGTCTGCGGACCGCGCACGCAACGCCCCCCGCGGCCCGGGGCCTCGGGCCGCCGCTCCCGCGCTCCCCGCAGGCACACCGCCCCGCCTCCCGCGGGAAGCGCGCCCCGAGGGCCGGAGGAGCCCGAGCCGGGGCCGGGCCGGAGCCCGAGCCGCCCCGCCCGGCCTGGGAGGGGGCGCGATCGACCCGGGCCCGGCGAGCGGGGACGGCGCGCGGCGAGGCGCGGCCCCAGGCCCGCCCTCGGCCGAGGCCCGGCCGCTGACAGGCGCCGGAGGCGCGGCCCGCGTCACAGGTGTCACCGCGACCCGGCCCTGCACACCGCGGCACGGCGGCGGCTCGTCGGGGCTCGGGGCGGGGGGGGGGGGGGGCGACGCGCGCGGCAGCGCGGCCCGACACCCACCGCGACGCGGCCTCACCTCCAGCGTGGACACCGTGCTGGTGAACAGGTCCTCCCCGTCTTCCAGCTCCTCAAAGTCCGTAGGCTTTCCGTCTCCCAGCGGAGGAGGCTCCCTCTCGGCCGCCATCTTCGCTCGCCCCGACCGCGGCGCGAACTGGGCCTCGCGGACCTGTCACGTGAGCACGCACGGCCCGGCTGGCGCGCGCGACCCGCCGGCTGCCCCGCCTCCCCAGCCGACCCCTCGAGGCCACGCCCCCGTGAGGGCCCGCCCCCGGCCTCGTGACGGCGTGCGACGCCCGGCCCCGCCCCTGTGCGGCCCCGACCCGTGACAGCGCGCACCGCCCGGCCCCGCCCCCGTGCGGCCCCGCCCCCGGCCTCGTGACGGCGCGCCGCCCGGCCCCGCCCCCGTGCGGCTCCGCCCCCGGCCTCGTGACGGCGCGCGCCACCCGGCCCCGCCCCCGTGCGGCTCCGCCCCCGGCTTCGTGACGGCGCGCGCCGCCCGGCCCCGCCCCGCCCCGCGTCGGGGTCAGTGTCGGGTTCGCGCCCGCGGGCGGACCCGACGTGCAGTTACCCCGCACGTTCTCGTCGGCCCCGGGCCGCAGGACTCCGCCGGCCGGTACTGAGGCGCGGCCGTTGTCCCTCCCATGCCGCACGGCTGGCGCGCTACCGCTCGAGCCACAGCTCCGTGGCCAGCTCTTGGTGGTTAGTTGGCTTTCCTGCCCCGGCTGGTTTCGAACCGCGATCCTCGTCCTGAGTAGCCAGGACTACAGGCGTGAGCCACGGACGCCTGGCTGGGGCCGCCCGTGGGAGGACGGGCTGGGCCTGGGCGGGACGGGGCGCCCCGCTGGGGGTGCGGAGGGCCTTCATGAGCCGCCGCGGGCACCGGAGAAGACCCGGTTCTCCTCACTTCCTGCGGCCCGTGCGGAGGGGAGCACGGCCCGGATGTAGAGGGGAGGGGAGCACGGCCCGAGGCGGAGGGGAGCACGGCCCATGCGGAGGGGAGCACGGCCCGGATGTAGAGGGGAGGGGAGCACGGCCCGGATGTAGAGGGGAGCACGGTCCGAGGCGGAGGGGAGCACGGTCCGATGTGGAGGGGAGCACGGTCCGAGGCGGAGGGGAGCACGGTCCATGCGGAGGGGAGCAGGGTCCATGCGGAGGGGAGCACGGTCCATGCGGAGGGGAGCACGGCCCATGCGGAGGGGAGCACGGTCCGATGCGGAGGGGAGCACGGCCCATGCGGAGGGGAGCACGGTCCGATGTGGAGGGGAGCACGGTCCGATGCGGAGGGGAGCACGGCCCATGCGGAGGGGAGCACGGTCCGAGGCGGAGGGGAGCACGGTCCATGCGGAGGGGAGCAGGGTCCGATGCGGAGGGGAGCACGGTCCGAGGCGGAGGGGAGCACGGTCCGATGCGGAGGGGAGCACGTTCCGAGGCGGAGGGGAGCACGCCGCGATGCGGGCTTCCCTCCCAGCCCCAAGAGAGGAGCGGAGGTGGAGGGGGGAGAGGGGAAAGAGAGACAATGACAGGAAGCCCCGGCTCCTGCTCAGTTTGTCGGGAATGGACAGCTTGTCCTCAGGCGGTTCTTCTCTTTATTCTTGATTTCCACCTCTACCTACTCTGGTCTGTGTCTGTCTGTCCATCCTGGAGCTTAAACGCAGGGCCTGGGCGTTGTCCCTGAACTCCTTTGTTTCTTGAGCTCCAGCAACACCTCAGGCTTTCTGGGGGTTAATTGGAGATGAGTCTCACAAACTCTTACCCTGACTACTTCAGATCTCAGCTCCCCAAGTATGGAGGATTGCAGGTGAGCCCCATTTATCTTTCTTGGTGGCATGTAAATTAGTGGAAGCATGGGTTCTGCTGCTTATAGTTGGGTCGCACAGGAAAAGTGGATTGGGAGCTACTGGTGCACCCCTGTAATCCTAGCACTTGGGAGCTGAGGCTGGAGGCTCACATTGGTGACCAGCCTGGGCTACAGAGAGCGGCTCTGTTTTAACAGCCAATCAGTCAATCAATCAAACTAAAGGATTTATGGTTCATCTTCTGACCTCAGGAGGACCAGGGCTAGTGTGAAAGCTTCATTAAGGCCGGGTGCCGATGGCTCACTCCTGTAATCTCTGAGGATCGTGGTTCAAAGCCAGCCCAGGCAGGAAAGTCTGTGAGACTCTTATCTCCAATAAACCACTAGAAAACCGGAAGTGGCACTGTGACTCAAGCTGTAGGGGCTCACCTTGAGCTGAAGAGCCAGGGACAGCATCCAAGTCCAGAGTTCAAGCCCCACACCGACAAAAAAAAAAAAAAGTAGGGATATAAGGCCCTATTGCTCTCCCCTCCCTAGAAATGACATTTCTTGGTAGATAATTGGATCAAATCAAGTTTAGGTAGTTTTTAGGATGGTCATGATGAAGGGACAAACAGACTAAAGAATGTGTATGTAGTGTGCTGTCCCTGTCCTAGAGCTTGAACTGAGCCTGGACACTGCCCCTGAGCTTTTGTGCTCAAGAAGGAGGAATCTCTCAAAGGAGGAATTTTCCCCCCAAGCCATTGAAAGTGATGGGATAAGAATGACACTTGGCACTCAAAACACGATGTCCTGTTGGTGAGTGACACACGGCTGTGTGTGTGGCACACCCCTGTAAGTCTGAACACGAGACACACAGGGAGCCCTTGGAGTCCCAGTTTAAGCAATATAGAAATAAGAGGCGCAGGGAAATGGGAGGGGAGGAGGAGGAAAGGGAATATGACACATTACTCAGGAAGTTTGGGGGAAGTTTCTGTGAAGAATTTGCTGATTTAAGGGCAAAGATGAGGTCAGGCGTGGATGGGAAAGTAAGTGGGCAGTAAGGGAAAACAAACAGGTCAGGGAAGCTAGAGAGAGACCTTTTTTTTAACTAGATCCTGGTGAGTGAGCTGACACACAGGACGGGGGCTTTGAACTCATTATGATCTTCTCTGCCATTATATTGGGAAAATAATCATTTGGTTGCTTACATGAGTGATTATGATTAAGTGAAAATGTTTAAACCTCTTATGGGCAGGTAATGAAGTGTTTTTCCATTTGTTAAAAAAGAGGAAAAGAGAGGTAGAAATCAGGCCATCATAAGTACAGATAAACTATCATTAGGCGAAAAAGGCTCACGAAGCCTTAGTGGGCTCTTGCTAATGGCTGGTACCGAGTGACTCTGATGGTTACAGAGTCCTGCAGATGACATCCTTTCATTAGAAGTGTTGCTTCAGCGTTCTAAGGGGGTCATGAAGAGCACTTCCACACTTGAAAGAATAAACCAACAGGAAAACTCAGCCTTTCCCTTCTCATCCCTGGGCCTCTTTTCTCCCCTGGCCAACTGTCTCTGAAAACAAGAATGTGACTACCTGGGAATCACCTTTCCTCCCTTCCCCCTGCCTGCCCAGAAGTGAGTGCCTACAGATCTGTTGCTAGCCACGCTGGCTTCACAGGCTTAAGACTCCTCTCCCCGCCTCCCCAGCCACCCAGGGAGCCACCGGCAGAAGCCCTCCATACTTGGTTTAATGCTCTGCTGTCTCCAATATGAAGTTAATGATTTCACATAGCCTCAATTTTAATTTGTTCCCAGGACTTGGGCTTGAACTTAGGGCCTTATGTTCTTGCTTCACTTTTTCATTCAAGTCTAATGATTCACTGCTTGGAACCACAGCTCCACTTTTGGCTTTTGCTGGTTAATTGGAGATAAGGTTCTCATGGACTTTCCTGTCCAGGCTAGCTTTAAACCACAATCCTCAAGATGGCAGCTTCTTGAGTAGCTAGGATCGCAGGTGTGAATCATGAGCACCTGGCCTGTGTTTTCGTTTTATGGCGGCCCCTGGAAATTATGAAGCTGTGCAGACTCTTATCCTGCCAGTTAGGATGTTGGTAGATAGAGGACAGAAGGATTAGGTGAGAATATGCCTGACACAAACACAGAATAGCTGTGTTTCATGCCATTACTTTTCCCAGGAGAATTGCCTAAGTGACATTGTCGTCTTCAGCAATGGAGAAGATGAAAGTCGGGGAGGGTAGAAGGTATGTATTAGTCTTTTTTGTTCCATCATGCATCCTTTGAAAATAGCTGTCTCATCAGTCCTAGTTGTATCCCTAACACTTAATTGGCTTCATGACTTAATGAGGTAGTGAGTAGCTAGGATTACCCTAGTAACTTGATCTTTGGGCTCTTTCAAAATTCGTGTTCTTGCCTGTGTATAAGCCTCGGGTCTTGTGACTTAGATGGATACACATTAACTTCCTCTAACCTTCTTATCTAGGTCTTGCGCTGTGCACAGTAGTACTTGTCCAGCCTTTCTGTCAGGCTTCTGGCTATCCCCCTCCTACCCCCACTGTCATTTCCTCTCCCAGCCCTCGCTGGGCCAGCCTTCAGCTCATTCAGCTGATTCTCTAACACAGGGGATTGAACACAGGGCTCTATCCTCAGTTCCTCTTCCAGTTTCTATACCTCTGTCTGTCTTCACATCATGAATTCACATGGTAAATGTCTTGAGGGCAAGGGCCCTAAATTTTACATATTATAGCCTGTGTATGTGCCTAACATATCATCTTAAGTGAACAGTATGGCAATGCAATTATTATTTATTTTTGTTGGTCGTAGGGGCTGAACTCTGGGCCTGGGCCTGTCCCTCAGCTCTTCAGCTCAAGGCTACTGCCCTACCACTTGAGCCACAGCACCACTTTCTGCTTTTTCTGCTTATGTGGTGTTGAGGAATCAAACCCAGAGCCTCATGCATGCGAAGCAAGCACTCTACCACTGAGCTACCTTCCCAGCCCCTATTTTTGATGATTTCTACATTTCTGGCTGTCAAAACTCTTTACTAGGTATGGTGGTACAAGCCTATGATCCAAGTTCTTGGGAGACTGGGGCAGACAGGAAAATCACATGTTTGAAACCACCCTGAGCTACAAAATAACCCATGCTGCTGGGCGCTGGTGGCTCACGCCTGTAATCCTAGCTACTCAGGAGGCTGAGATCTGAGGAACCCAGTTCAAAGCCAGCCCAGGCAGGAAAGGCTGTAAGATTCATCAGAAAACTGGAAGTGACACTGTGGCTCAAGTGGTAGAGCACTAGCCTTGAGCTGAAGAGCTGAGGGACAGCACCCAGGCCCAGAGTTCAAACCCCATGATTGACCAAAAAAAAAAAAAATCCATGCTGGCACCAGTGGTTCAAGGCTGTAATGCTAGCATCAGTTGGCTGTACAAGGGCACTATATTTAACGTATCTGTTTATGGCTACAGTGTATCTTGGTTAGAATCACCCTTTCCATCCTTCTCACTCCCATCCCATCCCAATTCCCCCAAACAGTTTCATTAAGTTCCCTTGTTCCATTTTCACATGTGTATTCAGCCTTTTCCTCCTTCACTGGCCCACCCTCTCCCACTAATACCCCCACCAGTCAAGACCGGTTCCAACTTTCTCATTTCCTTTTGTTATACTGCCTCTGAAAATTGTTCAAAAGGATTTCAGTCTGGTACCTCACACCTAAGAATAACCAAATACCATGTTTTAATTATTATATATATTATGTATGACATACAATATATATACTATAATATATAAAAGATATATTATGATATAATATATAATATGCAAATATGTAAATGTATCATACATAGTATATTTACGTTTGTGTATATGATCCTGGATATATTTACATATATGTTTGTATTTTAGGTCTAATATCCACATATAAGAGAGAACATGCAGCCGGGTGCTGGTGATTCACGCCTGTAATCCTAGCTACTAAGGAGGCTGAGATCTGAGGATCACAGTTCAAAGCCAGTCCAGGCAGGAAAGTCGGTGATCTCTGATTAATCACCAGAAAACCAGATGTGGCACTGTGGCTCAGGTGGCAGAGTACTTGTCTTGAACTGAAGAGCTGAGAGACAGTGCTCAGACCCAGAGTTCAAACCCCATGACTGACAAAAAAAAAAATAAAAAGAACATGAAAGTTTGTCCGAAGCCTGGCTTAATTTTCCAGATGTATGGCTGCATAATACTCTGTGTGTGTGTGTGTGTGTGTGTGTGTGTGTGTGTGTGTGTGTGTGTGTGTGTGTGTGTGTGTCTAAATGTCCCTTGTGTCCTTGATACGTCCATCAGCTGTAGACTGTAGAGCATCTGAGTTGGGTCAATGGCTTGCTGCTGTGACTAAAGCTACAAGAGTGTGCAGGTGCAAACTATTTTCAAGTAATGCCACACTTCTAGAAACGGAGGGTCAGCATGTCAGCAGTCATCTGAAAGGTGAAAGGGAGCCACAATCAACCCTTAATACTCCATTAACTCTCTTAGTTTCACACGGGCTTCACAATTACCTAAAAACTCGAAATGTTTATATATAGAAAACTGGTTCTTACCCTGGTTAAAAAAATAATATAATGACTTGTTGTACTTGGGGTTGGGATACAATCTCAAAATGAATCTTTAGCTTGCCAGAAAAGGCCTGTCTCCGGTGTTCGCAGTGCCAGTGTCTCTGCTTGGGGGGAAAGACTTCTCCGAGCGGTGGGCAGTGATGCTGTGCTCCTTGACAAAAGAATGAAGCATGCTTATTACCAGAGTTCTGCTCGATCTTTCATGAACTTTCCTTGTCTCCAAGGCAGAAATTCATGCAATTGTTCACCCCTCTCCACTCTCCCCAAAGCAGCTGGGAAGGTCCACACAAACCCAGTGGACCGTCAAGTTTGTCAACAGCAGGAATCCGTCTGTAGAGCAAGCTACACAATGTCACTAGAGTCTAAGCTGTGGTAAATTTGCGTGTTGACTGAGGTTAAGTGGAAGTGTTTCTAGCTGCCATTCACATATCATCATCTCAGAGCAGTCCGCCCTCACTGGCTAGGCTACAGGACAGTAGAGGCCTTCCTGGGTGAGAGGATACAAGTTGAGGATGAGCAGATCGGACCTTAGTGGATGGAGGGAAACTTCCCAGAAGGCAGGGCCTCACTTACATTCTTTTACTTACAAAGCACGGGAGCACCAGGGAGAATAGAATTAGGGTAGTAACACTTTCCAAAGAACTTGTTTATGTAACGTGTGAGCTCCAAGTGCCAAGATGAAATAATCTGGTTTAGATAAAGGACTAATGGATTTGCATTAACAGTGGGAAACAAAGCCTCTGTCCCCCTTGTGCAGGTACTGGGGCTCATAGGCCTGGGTGCTGTCACAGCTTTTTTGCTCACCGCTGGTGTCTGTCACAGCTTCACTTCTGGATTTTTAGTGGTTAATTGAAGAAAAGAGTCTTACAGATTTCCTGCCTGGGTTAGCTTTGCACTGCAATCCTCAGATCTCAGCCTTCTGAGTAGCTAGGATTACAGGCATAGGCCATTGGCACCTGCGATCTAAAGCAAAAAGTTTCTTGGTTAGTTGTGGGGCCTGAACTAAGGGCCTGGGTGCTGTCCCACTTTGAGCCACAGCTCTACTTATGGGTGTGTGTGTGTGTGTGTATGTGTGTGTGTGTCATGGGGCTTGAACTTTGGGCTTGGGTGCTGTCCTTCAGCTCTTCAGCTCAAGGTGAGTGCTCTACCACTTGAACCACAGTACCACTTCCAGTTTTCTGAGCTGTTTATTGGAGGGAGATAAGAGTCTCACGGACTTTCCTGCCCAGGCTGGCTTTGAACCATGATCCTCAGATATTGGCCTCCTGAGTAGCTAGGATTACAGGCATGAGCCACCAGCGCCCAGCTCTGGGTTATTTTTGAGTGGTTAATTAGAAATAAGAGTCTCTATTTGACAAAGGCGCCAAAGACATACAATGGAAGAAACACAGCCTCTTCAACCACTGGTGCTGGGAAAACTGGGAGGTCACATGCAGAAGACTAAAAGTGGATCCCGGCCTATCACCATGCACCAACATCAACTCAAAATGGATTAAAGACCTTTACACTAAACCTGAATCTCTGAAACTACTGCAGGACAGAGTAAGAGAGACACTTGAACTTATAGGCACAGGCAGGAACTTCCAGAAAAGAGTCCCAGGGTCACAACAAATTGGAGAGAGACTCGACAAATGGGACTACCTTAAAATAAAAAGCTGCACAGCTAAAGCTATCGCAACCAAGCTAGAAAGACAACCAACTAATTGGGAAAAAATATTTACCAGCAATATATCAGACAAGGGGTTAATATCCATCCTATACAGGGAACTCAAGAATCTAATCCCTCCCAAACCTAACAAACCAATTACTAAATGGGCAAGGGAACTAAAGAGAGACTTCTCAGAAGAAGAAATAAAAATGGCAAAGAAACACATGAGGAAATGTTCACCATTCCTGGTTCTGAAGGAAATGCAAATAAAGACAACCCTGAGATACCACCTTACCCCAGTCAGAATGGCCCACATCCTCAAGTCAGCCAACGACAAATGCTGGAGGGGATGCAGAGAAAGAGGAACCCTATTACACTGCTGGTGGGAATGTACACTTATACAACCACTTTGGAAAGCAGTCTGGAGGGTCCTCAGAAAGCTAAATATTGACCTCCCTTATGACCCAGTCATACCACTTCTAGGCATCTATCCTGAACAACAGGAAGCAGTATACAAGGACACATGCACCTCCATGTTCATTGCAGCACTGTTCGCAATAGCTAGGATATGGAAACAACCCAGATGTCCTACTACAGATGAAATGATCCAAAAATTGTGGTATCTATACACAATGGAATATTATGCAGCCATTAGAAGTGACAAAATAATGGTATTTGCAGGGAAATGGATGGAGCTAGAAGAAACCATGTTGAGTGAGGTAAGCCAAGAGCAAAGAGACAAACGGTACATGGTCTCCCTGATAAGTGGATGTTAAATCCAAAATGTTAGGCGATACGACAAAATTAACAGGACTTAAGAAACAAAGGACTTCCACTCATCTGGTTGAATTACTACTAAATAAACCCATGCTGCTGATCACATGTATGGTATATATGTGTACACCAAAGGGGAACCAGGAAGACGACACAGAACTAGAGGGAATCGGAAAAACATACACCAGCGGGACCCATCAGCTGCACTGGACACTGACCAAAATGAACTAAGCAACTCAATGGCAGCGATGGGAGGGAGAGAACAAGTGGGAAAGAGGGAACAGCTGATGCTATGCAAAACAAAAGAAATGTACATATCACCCAAAGTGGAAGAAATAACTATTGCAAAGCTCATAGAACTCATAAACGTTATAGATCGTGATAGACAATTTGCTCCAGGAAAGTTAGAATGTGTGTGTGACTTCAACGAAGCATCACTATCCCACAACACTGTGAAATTTGGGAAATTATGTAACCACTTAATCACAATAAAAAATTTGGAAAAAAAAAAGAAAAGTCTCATGAGGACTTTCCTAGCTGGCTTTGAATCGCAATCCTCAGATCTCAACCACATGAGTAGCTAGGATTACAGGCGTGGACCACCGGTGCCAAGCTAAAATTTTAAGTTTATAATGGCAAGAAACCACTTTACTTCCCATTTATTTTTTCTTTCATATAGTAATTTGACTTTATCAAATATCATATTTTTTGAAGCCACATAATACAATCTTCTTCTTCTATTATTATTATTATCATCATCATCATCATCATCATCATTATCATTATTATTTTGTGCTGGTACTGGGGCTTGAACTCTGGGCCTTATTACTCTCACTTGGCTTTTTTGCTCAAGGCTGGGGCTCTACCACTTGAATTATGCTTCTAGTCCAGCATTTCTCTGGTTATTTGGAGATAAGTATCTCTCAGATTGATCTTCTAGAGCTGGCCTTGAACTGTGGTCCTCAGATCTCAGCTTCCTGAGTAGCTAGGATTATAGGCATGAGCGACTGGTATGTGGCCTACTTCCACATGGAATATTATTATTATTATTATTAATCAGTCATGGGCCTGAACTCTGGGCCTGGGCGCTGTCCCTCAGCTGTTCAGCTCAAGGCTAGCGCTCTACCACTTGAGCCATAGTGCCACTTCTGGCTTTTTTTTCCCCTGCTTATGTGGTGCTAAGGAATTGAATCCAGGGCCTCATGCATGAAAGGCAGGCACTCTACCATTGAGCCACCTTCCCAAGTCCCTGGAATATTATTTTTAAGTCTCTAAAGAAAAACCAAACATTAAGGTAAACACCGTTGATGAAATATTAGCAAACTATTCTGCTTGCTTTGAAATGATCCACATACCGAATCCAAGAGAACTTGGTGCTAGAGAAACAGCTGCGCCACTTCCTCTCTGAATAGCTGAAATCAGCTAAAAAGAGGATCTTTTCTGGGTGCTACGGTGCTGAGTAGCTAACCACATACTGCGTACTTGATGGCTTGGTCTTCTCTGGAACAGTGATAGAAAGTAACCTGTCATCATTTCTCTTGAATGGTTTTCCCTAAAAACCATGCAGCTGCATCCTCCTTTAATCCAAGCCCCTGCTCTCTGGGGATTCCCAGGCCTTCCACAAGGTCTTACTAAGTAACCCAGGCAAGCCTCAAACTCACAGCCTTCTTTCTGTCTCCATCTCCTGAGTGCTGGGATTAGAGTCCTGAGTCCAATAACTGCCTCATCTTTCCCTTTAATAGGTACTGCCTCTGAGGCAGTATACCACAGAATATTAGACATTCTTCTTTAAAATTTCTCAGCTTCGTGTGTGTGTATGTGTGTGTGTGTGTGTGTGTGTGTGTGTGTGTGTACGCTGGCTGCCACTAAAGCCTGAATCCAGTCCTTTGCGCATCAAGATGTTTGTCCTCCCCAGAAGCAAGCCATCTAAGATGACTAAATCCTTACTGCTGATCTCTGAGGAATTTGATTCTTTGAGTCTGGTATGTTTCTGTAGACCAGGCTGGCCCTGAATTCCTGTCTTTGCCACCACCTCTACCTCCTGGTGGTTGGGATGACAGATTTGTATCATATTGCCCTGCTTGGAAATGTAAATCTTCCCCCTTGCCCTACCCCTAGAGATTATTGGGAATTGAATTCAGGTCTGCAAGACTGACTGGTACGTGGCCACTCTGAGTGACGTATCCAACCCTGTTTTGCTGCTTTGTTTTTCTTTTGTTGGTCGTGGGACTTGAGTTTTTTCCACTCAAAGTAGCACTCTAGCACTTTGAAACACAGCTTCCCTTCTGGTTTTCTGGTGGCTAATTGGAGATAAGATCTCACGGATTTTTCTGCCCAGGCTGACTTCAAACCTCGATTCTCAGATCTCAGCCTCCTGAATAGCTAGGATTAGAGATGTGAGCCACTGGCATCCAACTGAAGAAACTGATTTTTAATTCATAAAATGAAATGCTTATGGGCAACTCTATCATAGATGGATAATTATGTATGTTGTAAATTATATATAAAATTTAAAATTATTTTATACTACTGTAGCAATTTTATTAATATAAAATTTTATAAGCTGTTAAAACATTTGCATAAACCACATATTCTATTTCAAATCAAGTGTTCTTGTTCTTGTTAAATCCTGAAATGAAAAAAAGGGGGGGATTTCTTTGAACCCTGTTTTCTCTTGGTTTGTTTTTAGACAGGCGTGGTGTATGGCTGGCCTGGTTTTGTACTCAGGATTCTCCTGCCTCCGCTTCCTAGTGCTGGGATCACAGCCACGACCACCATGTGTCTGTTAAATTATTTCAAGATCTGGAAAAGATCAGAAAGAAAGTTATGGTATTTGAAAACCTTAGGAAAAGAAATGAGCACATACGTGACCTTACAAGGAACAATCCCTATGGAGATTTCTATGTGTATATACTTACTTACACTGTATTTTTCTGTCCTATATTAGAATACTGCTTTTGAGAAAACTGAAGGAAACATTGTCTTGAATTTCATAGTTCTTCCCACTAGAGAGGTAAATTTGTATATTAATGGCCTAATAAATTTTTAGTACATAGTTTACGAGAAAGGTGAAATATTATCATATTTTGGCAGCTAATCAATAGAGTAGGCATTTAGTTTTACTACTTTCTGGGTAACTAGGCTGTCGAGTGCATGCAACATAGCTAGTTGAAGGAAGTATCCATTTAATAAAAGGCCCATGGAATGCTAATTGGTGGTTTAAGATAGTATCCCATGTTTCTGGTTGCCCTGTCTGATTTCCTTAGCTTGACATTTACAAAATTAAGCCCCACAGTTCTCAGGCATCTTTTTCCTTCCTTTATTGATCTTCCCCTAAATCTGTCACGGACCGACATTTCAGCAGAATGAGTAAATCATGCATAGAAAGTTATAAGGCTTGAAGAGTAATAGAACAAATAATAAGATAAATCTGGAAGACTGGAGACTTGGGTTAAAGCCCTCTTTGTTTGAAGGAGTTGTTTGCCAGTCATCAGTGTGACACTGTGAGTCTCAGCCCAGGAATTCATACCCTGTAGTGTTTTACTACAGGCATTCCAGTGATTTAGTGTCCTCAGAATTCTTCTTCTTCCTCCCTTCTCCCCCACCCCCAGAGGGATTTACACCCTACTAGGTAGCTGGGGCTGTACTCTTGTGTCAGACTCCCAAGGATTGTTTCAGAGTCCACTAAGCCAGTTCCCCCGTCTCCCACACACATTGCCCATTTCGAGGATTACACACACATTCTGGTCAGCATACAACTACCAAAACATATTTCAGAAGTCCTTCAGTTTGTTTCCCCTCTGATCCCATCCGTGAGACTGTCACCTAGGCCACTGAGACTTAGGGCTTGTCAGCACTCATCATGGGAACTGTCTCACTGCTTCTGGAGGGGACGGGTTACCTCAACGGCTGCCCAACTGCTTTTTGTTTGTTTGTTTTCATTTTAGTTGTATATTTTTGTTTGTGTATGCCAGTTCTGAGGCTTGACATCAGGACCTGGGCACTGTCCCTTAGCTTTTCTGCTTAAAGCTGACACTCTACCCTTTGAGTCACGCCACCACTTTTGTTTCTTCGTTTGTTTTAAAAAAAAGTTGGGTGGGGGTGGTTAATTGGAGATAAGTGTCTCACAGACTTTCCTGACCAGGCTGGTTTCCAACCATAATCCTCCGATCTCAGCCTCCTGAGTAGCTAAGATTACAGTGTGAGCCACTGGTGTCTGACTGCCCAACTGTTCTGAGATAAGTCACTAGCACCCAGGATATACATGTGTACCATACTGTACACACCATGTCATTTCTGAGAGGGGGTCGGGGGGTAGTAAAAAGAAAAGTAGGAGGCCTACTTCTGCTTCTAGTGGCCACAAGAGCTTGCTGGCATCTGTATGTTACTACCTAGTTTCTCCATTCTTCTCTCCAACATGCTATCTGCCCAGAGAATGAGTTCTTGTGGCTCCTGGCTTCTGGTTCTGGCAAGAGATTGGAGGGAGAGACAGTTTAGGGCCTTGGGAGGCCTGAGTCTCTGTGAGGTTGCCTGGCTCTTACAGGTCACCACAAGGAAGCCAGGAGGTGGGGAGAGGAGACGGGTGAGTCTAGAGAGGGGAAGGCAGGGGAAAGGTGGCATTGTAAGGGCACTGAATGCATTGACTTTCACTATGGAACTATTAAAGGATTGTGAGTGGGGCAGAGAACCATTTAGCTGACATTTTAGCAGGATGCTTCTAGCTGCTGTGTGAAGAATTGACTATAAGGGAGAGAGAGTGAAAATATGAGGCACATTAAAAGACACTTGCGGGGGTCCTGTGAATTAACTATAAGCCCCCAAACTTTGTATCTGTGCCCTTTGATCTGAGCTATTCTCAGCTGCAGTCCCTTTACAATGACCTTGTTTGCAGGAAGAAAGAAAAGACTGATAACATCTTGTGTGGAAGGCAAACTGCTCTTTAAACAAGCTGTGTCTTCTTATCATCTTAAAGCAAACAGCCCAAAACTCTGTGACTGTCTTGTTCCTGTTCTGTCCGGGTAATAAAGTGATAACTTCAGAAGCTCCCGAGACTGAGCGAGAGCTAATGGTTGGCCACACCTGAGAATTGGGACTATTTTAGCTTTGCAGACCTTACTTATCTCCTGCCCTCAGTTCTCCCTATTTAACCTGAAGCCAATGTCTGTACTTCTGAAGACTACTTCAGTGCTGGCTTCTTGTAGCTGCCATGTAGTAAGTCTCCTTTGTCTGCCCTTCACCGGGCCTCTTTATTTGACATATGAGGAGCCAGTGGCCAGATCTAACGTGGGACTCCTGGACTTTGGGCCTAGGATCTAGAAAACCTAGTTTCAGAAGCTGGGAGAATGGTGTAGGGATTGGACTATCATCAAGGTGGAATTGGCTGAAGAATGTTATGGAGAATGCAAGGTATGGGACTTGAACCCTGGTCCTGGGCGCTGTCCCTCAGCTCTTCAGCTCAAGGCGAGCGCTCTACCACTTGAGCCACAGTACCACTTCCGGTTTTCTGAGTGGTTTATTGGAGATACAAGTCTCCTGGTCTTTCCTGCCCAGGCTGGCTTTGAACCACACTCCTCAGATCTCAGCCTCCTGAGTAGCTAGGATTATAGGCGTGAGCCACCGGCGGCGCCTGGCCAGGATGATTCTGATTATATCTTGAGTCATCGTGGTGAATCATCCTGGAACGGTTTGTAGGAAAACAAAATGGAGGATTCAGTGTTAGATATGATTTTGAAACATCTGTTTACTCTCAAAGAATGGTCTTCAGTCTTCAGATCTCCGGAGTAGCTAGGGTTATAGGTGTCAGCTGCCCAGCTGACTAGGGGTTATTTGAAGTGGAAAGGGAGGGTTAGAGTCTGAGGTACCCATGTATGATTGAGCCGTTCTCCTGATGGAGTAGATCTACAAATCACCTGGGAATCCAAGAAAAATAGTGTCCGATTTAGTAGGTATGGGCAGGGTCTATGAGTTTGCACCTCTAGCAAACTCACAGCTAATAGAGGAGCTAGAGGTGCGGGGCCTTGAAGTAGGGAAAGATGATAGAGCAGGAGCAGGGCTATTTATTGGGTTGCCTGTCCTTCAGCCCAGATAACACGGAGGGCTCTGTTTCTCTAAGGACCCGGAGCAGCTGGCTTACTGCAGAGTTAAGGAACAAGGATTCCCTTTGATGAGAACATGTGACACTTTACAGGTGGTTTTTGTTGTTGTTGTTGTTGTTTGTTTTCTTTTTCCCAGTCCTGGAGCTCAAACGCAGGGCCTGGGCACTATCCTATCATTTTGAATACCCAGGGAGAGAAAAAAAAAATTCCTCCTCCTTTGAGATACATGTCACGTGCTGTCCCTTTTGTCGTTGGAAGTCTCATACTGTACTTCTGGTCATTCCTTCTTGCCGAGGGGCTTCAAAAACCTTTAGTGCCTGCCAGGTGTGGCGGCTCAGGCCCGCAGTCCTAGCTACTCAGGAGGTAGAGGTCTGAAGATCGCTGTGCAACACCAGCCTGGGCAGGAAAGTCTGTGAGGCTTTTATTAAACACCAAAACACAAATTTTGAACTCATAAACAGAAAAAGAATGCTTATAGTGCAATGATGAGATTTACTCAAAGGCAAAAACAAAGCCTGATCAGTCAGGGAGGGAAGGAAGCAGCGCAGGAAGAGGTGGCAATTTGGCAGGAAGCAACTGCAGATTCTGCGAGGATGTGACCTCTCACTTGCATGGGTTTGTGCTTTCTTTCCTAATCCGTTGCTGTGTCCCTGCAAGGGACTACGAGGATCCGTGTAAGTTTTTCCAATGGATTCCACATTGATGTGCTACAGTCCTCACCCTTTCCCTGCCTCTTAGCCCCTCTTTTCAGCCATAGTTTCCCTAAGTTCATAGCAGGGTAAAAACCATAAGTGCCTTTGTCTCCTTCCCAGGACTGATCTGAAACCCCACAGTGCCTCTTAGGTACCTCCAGAAAATGCTGGCTGCTGTGGCTAAACCCAGACACGCAGTCATTTAAACTTTGAGGAAATTTTCCCAACACACTCGAACTTAGTAGTGAAATGTGTTCCCATAACCTCTCAACTTCTAGTCAATATTATTTTAGCCCGCTCTCCATTTGTTATGTTCACTAGATTATTTTTAAACAAATCCTAGACATCATAGTATTTCAAGTGTAAATAAGTCAATCTTTAACAAAACCATTAAACATACCCATCAGCAATGCTATTATTTCATGAACATGAGTTACAATCCCTGAATGAAATCCAGTCCTCAGTCCTCGACATTTTCACAACTGCACGTGAAGTAGTGCTGCAAGAATGGGAATCAGTTTGTCTGGAAAACCCTCCACCCCCAGGGAAGCCTCAGGTGAGTAACTGGAGGTGACGTGTCAACTGCTCGGGAGATTGCTGGTGCCAGGGCCATCAGCTAACCCCACCTTAATTCCAAGGCAAAGAAAAGGCCGGAAGTGGAAGCGGGCAGCTCATGCTATAGTCCTAGCTACTCTGATGGTTGAGGTCTGAGGGCTGTGGTTTAAAGCCGGTCTGGGCAGATGAATTCGAGGGACTCATCTCCAACTAACAAGCAAAAGCCAGAAGTGGAGGTTTGGCTCAAGTGTAGAGTGCCAGCCTTGAGTGAAAAAGCCAAGTGAAAGCCTGAGGCCCTGAGTTCAAGTCCCTGTATCTCTACAAAACATCAACAACAAGAAGAAACTGCCTGAGATGCTAAATGTTTATGTTGTTTACAGTACCTGACTAATTTGTTATGCAGCAAATAATGAAACAATTACCAGTTTATTGCATATTGTCTACCTGATAAATAATCTATCTTATCTATTGGTGTAAATTTTATATATTCTATGCTTTTACTAGAGCTTGAATTCAGGATGTTGTACTTTTCTGCCTGGGCTGGCTTTGTAGCACAATTCTCAGAGCTCAGCCTCTTAAATTAGCCAGGAGGAGAAGTGTGAACTATGCCCAGCTTTCTACAAACTTTTAATAACACTGAAGTCGACCACTGTGTTACCAAGCTAATTATCCATCCATGATAAAGTTCCCATAAACATTTCATTTTATGAATTAAAAATCAGTATCTTCAGTTGGGCTGGCTTTGAACCCTGATCCTCAGATCTCAGGCTCCTGAGTAGCTAGGATTACAGGTGTGAGCCACCGGCGCCTGTGAGTGCTAGCCTTGAACACCAAGAGGCTCGGGGACAGCGCCCAGACCCTGAGTTCAAGCTCCAGGACCAGAAAAAAAGTCAGTGTCTTTGCTGGGCTTTGGTGGCTCATGCCTGTAATCCTAGCAACCCAAGAGGCCAAAATCTGGGGATCATGGTTCAATACCAGCCCAGGCAGGAAATTTCAGCTGTGACACCCTTGTCTTCACTTAATCAGAAAACCATAAAACCATAAGTAGAGCTGTGCCTCAAAGCGTAAGAACACTAGCCTTGAGCAAAAGAGCTCAGGGACAGTGTGTAGGCCCTAAGTTCAAGCCTCACAACCAACAAAAAATTAAAAAAAGAAAAATTCAGTCTCTTCAAACCAAAACTCTCTCAATTAAAATAGCATGGAGGTAGATTGAAAAAGTGTTAATGATAGGATGCTAAAGAATACATCTTGTCTGTGTCTCAAAGATTACCTAAGCACAGTAGTGTCCAGAGGCGAGTGAGAGAGGAGATTCAGAGCAAATGCTACCAGGACGCAGTTGGCAGGGAGTGCTGACTTTGCTGGAGGAACAGGTCTCACATGGCTACCAGCTTTTTCTATTCATTCAGCTTAAAGGGTCTCCTGGGTTAAGTTGTTTTACAGAGCAGCAAATGTTACTGCCTATGTAGTTCTTATAATAATCACTTTAACATGATTTTATGTAATCACTTCTGGGCTATAAAACGGTGCAATTCCCAGTACTATGCAGTCATCTAAAAGCAGAGCGAAAATATATACACAATAATCGTCCACAAGCCTAAAAAGGATTCCCCCAACCAGATTATGAGGATGTTTCCCCTGCCCCTGAAAATAGATCGCCTGCCACAGACTATATTTACTAAACAGTGAACATGCTAAAAAGACTTTATTTCTTAGGACCAGAAATGGTTCAGGGCTGGAAGTTTGGTTTCAAACCATTTCCTCATTGAAAGCTTTTGTGTTTATTAAACTTTTATTTCACCTTTTGTGAAAAGAGTGTTGTTTGAGGAAAGGAACCGATGTTCCCATTTTAAATGCTGATTGAGAAGCATCATAATTCATCATTAACTTTGGACCAGGTGTGACTGTTATTCAGTTATTAGAATGCTGTTCTTTCTTCATTTAAGTTCTGCTCCACAAGCAGGTACTGAATACTTTTTAGAAGCAAATCTTTATCCTTTTTTTTTTTTTTTTTTTTTTGTATAAGTACTGGAGCTTGAAGTCAAGTTCTCCCATACTTGCTTGACTTTCTCACTCAAGGCTGGCACTCTACTATTTGAGCCATACCTTCACTTTCAGCTTTTTGCTGGCTAACTAGAAATAAGAGTCTCACAGACTTTTTCTGCCCAGGCTGGCTTGGAACTGTGGGGTCTGAGTCTAGGGTCTCCTACATGCTCAGCTGACTTGCAGTCTACCACTTGGTGTTTCTAGCTGGTTATTCAGATCATGAAGTCTCTCAGACTTTTCTGCCTGGGCTGGCCTCAAACTTCGATCCTCTGGATCTCAGCTTCCTGAGTAGCTCAGATTACAAATATAAGCACTAGTGTCCAGCTCATTTTTTTTCTTCTTTTGGGATAGAGTTTCACTATATAGTCTAAGCTTGCCAGCAGACTGCTGTGTAGTCAAGGTTGCCCTTGAACTTGAATTCCTCCTGCCTCAGCCTCTGTAGTGTTGGCATTCGAGGCATGAGCCATTAGGCCTACCTGGGCTCAATTTATTATTATTTTCAAATGTTTACGTAGTAGACTATGAGTGCTTGTGGATCTAAATACTTAAAGCTGGGAGTGACGGTGCACACCTGTAATCCAGCGTTTGGGAGACTGAGGCAGGGGATTGTGAGTTTCAGGCCACCCTGGGCTACTAAGAAGACTCTTCCTCAAACAAACAAAAAGCAAATAAAAATGGAAAAATACATAAACACATTGCACTCATAAACCTGGCTCCTGGAATGGAAACTCCTTTGTATAACTACTTAATGAAAAAAACCTGGTCACTGGCGGCACACACCTAGAATCCTACCTACTCAGGAGGCAGAGATCTGAGGATCACAGTTCAAAGCCAGTCTAGGCAGGAGAGTTTATTGTTAAATATCCAATTAATTACCAAAAAAAAAAAAAAAAAGGAAATCGTGCTATGGCTCAAAGTGGTAGAACACTAGTCCTGAGCATGAAATCTCAGAGACAGCACCCAGGCTATGAGTTCAAGCCCTAGGACTGGCACACACCAGAAAAATTAAGAAATACACAAATAATACTCAAAATGTCTCTAATATCTTACAAATGTATATCATAGTACTCACTTATTGCCGACTGATAGCTCCCCTATTCTAGGATCTTAACTTCCTTTGAGAAACCATCCCCCTCTGTTCCACCATTATTTCATTGTTTTCTCACTTCTGGACAAATCCTGGGAAAACCAAAGCATATGCAATTCCTCCCATGAGCGAGGCTTCTGAGAGGTCACACCTGCATACAGAACCTGAGGCTCGGTGGCCATGAAGCTAGACTTTGTTGTAGTCATCGTGGTATCCGAATGGCAGACAGTGAGAGGATGAAGACCAGAGGCCAAACACAGACCTGGAGAAAGTTGAGCTATGGAGATGAACTGAGTTCACACTACCTTGCACAAGCCCATAGACCTTCCTTCCTTCCTTCCTTCCTTCCTTCCTTCCTTTCCTTCTGGAAGCTGGAGCTTGAACTCATGGCCTCATGCTCTGGCTTAGCTTTCTCCACTCAACGCTGGGGCTATACCACCTGAACTATATCTCCACTGGGGCTGTACCTCCACTTCTGGCATTTAACTAGTTAGAGATTAGAGTGTCATGGACTTTTCTGCGTGGGCTGGCTTTGAACTGCAAACCTCAGATCTCAGCCTCCTGAGTAGCAAGGATTATAAGCATAAACAACTAGTGCCTGGCTATTTGTTTTTCCTTTAAGGCTTATTTTCAAATCCTCTTTGATTTTTGTGTTTTTTTTTTTTTGTTTTCGTTTTGTAGATATGATGCTCACATCTCTTATTTAGTGAAGCTGCAATCCAAAAGTTCAAATGAGACTTTGTTTACAGTGAATTTCACTAATAGTGTCCATCTTATTTATAAATATTCAAAAGTCATGAATATGTGTGTGTGTGTGTGTGTGTGTGTGTGTGTGTGTGTGTGTGTAATTAACAAATGGTACCAGGTAACGTACCTGCTATCTTCTGACTCAGATCCTACTTTTTTTTTTTTGTGGGTCATGGGGCTTGAACTCTGGGCCTGGGTGCTGTCCTTTAGCTCTTCAGCTCATGGCTAGCACTCTACCACTTGAGCCACAGCACCACTTCCAGCTTTTTCTGCTTATGTGGTGCTGAGGAATTGAACCCAGGGCCTCATGCATGCAAGGCAAGCACTCTACCACTGAGCCACCTTCCCAGCCCTACTTTTTGATCTAGGATTGAATCTGATCTCAGATCTGATGTTTAGAAGAAATTGACTGTCCTTAAATCACACAATCTTTGAAAACATCAGATGATTGTCTTTAGCAAGTAAGGAGAAACAAAATATTATTTTCCAATCAATGGTCACTTGGGGCATTTTTGGGGGGGAGGGAAGACTTTCTATGTCCTTTTTTGTCTGTCTGTATCTCTGTCTGTCACTGACGTAGTCTCTTCTTGTCTGATTAAAATAGCTTTATTATAAAAGTTAATGGCCAAATATAATTATCTCCAGGAGAACTATTTTTAACACCACTAATTTAAAAGGGCATTAATGACTCCAATGGAAAAAAAGGATACTTAAGCATAGAAAGTTAAATCTATAAAGCATTTTCAAGTAGGTTAAAACAAAAGGCCTGGGTATTCATAAAACTCTTCAATAGCTTACTAAAAAAGTCACTACCCTTTCTCTTATGTACGATTATCTTTTTAAGTAGCCATTTTTAAGAGTAATATGTTTGGATATAAATGTGTGGAAGTGGATGTAATGATGTGTATAAGAACTTCTTAGGAAGAAAGAGAATAGGCAATCACTGTCACCACTGAGAATGACAGAGGACAAGTCAGACTGTTTGGCACAAGGAATTCTCGTGAAGTTTGGGGAGGGGCAGGCTCAGGAAGCGGAGAGGAGAGCGGTCACTTCCAATGAGGAAATCACTGGTGAAATGTTGGGATGGAGGCATTGACATTTTCAACAGAAGAGGATTACCAGGTACAGATAATTGAACTTTTTGGGTTATGTATGAGTCCTTAGGAGCTGCAAAACAAAACAAAGCAAAACAGAACAAAACAAAATAATAAACCCCAAACCAAACAACCTCCCAATAATTTGTTTGGCTTGTAAACCTGTAATCTGGAAAGAATTCTTTGTTTTCTATTTATTGTGGTGGTAACAAATGATCAGATTAGAGACATACATGACTTTACATCAACGTAAATTTAATACCTTATCCCTATAAATTAAGCATCCACCATCATCACTGGGCTAAAATCGAGGTATCAGCAGGATTGTAGAACTTTCTGGAAGCTCTTGGGGAGCATCTATTTCCTTGCTTTTTCCAGGCCACCTGCATTCCTTCGCTCATGGCCCCTTTCTGGGTCTTTAAAGACAAGACAGTTGGTTAAATTGTTTCCTCACTGAGTCCTTGTCACCGTCTCTGTACCCTCTGTCCTGTTACGCAGGACTTTCTGGGTATATTGGGCCTATTTGAATAGCTCAGGATAATTTCCTTGATTGCTAGCAGGATGGTAATCTCAATTTTCTTTGCAACATTAATTCCTCCTTTTCAGGTAATGAAATGTGTAGATTCTGAGGTGGACATCTTCCCCGTTATTCTGTCTACTATCAACTCCTGGGGATGAGAGCTCATTTCTGCTTCACCCGGTGTCAGCCAGGGCAGCAGACCTGGTGTGGAGTCTCTTCTTCACAAGCCAGCTCATTTCCATCTGGCTGCCTGTCCACAGAAAGCTTGCGTGTCCGTGTGGCATCTCCCCAGGGCTACTCGGGCTTCCTTACAACATGGTGCCCAGAGTATAAGAATGCTGCTTTCAAAGGGCAAGATATGAAAGCTGCGTCTCTCTCAGGGCCCAGCCTAGACGTGGACACAGTCATTTTATCACGTTCGGTCAAGGAGAAGCAGCACAGAAGCAGCACAGAGCGTCCGTCTTCTCTCAGTGGGAGAAGTACCCAAAAATTTGTGGCCACATTTTTTTTTTTTTTGGTTGGTCATGGGGCTTGAACTCTGGGCCTGGGCGCTGTCCCTCAGCTCTTCAGCTCAAAGCAAGTGCTCTACCACTTAGCCACAGCGCCACTTCCAGTTTTCTGGTGGTTTATTGGAGATAAGAGTCTCACAGCCTTTCCTGCCCGGGCTGGCTTTGAACCGTGATCCTCAGATCTCAGCCTCCTGAGTAGCTAGGATTACAGGCGTGAGCCACCAGCACCCAGCTTTGTGGCCACCTTTAAGAAGCTTTCTATACCCCTCATTAATAAAATGGAAAATCTTTATGATATCAACAGAAAAAATGATGTGTGAAATTCTAACAACCTTCATATTGTTTATATAATAACACATAGGAAAACCAAATCTCAAGTGCCTGAGATCTCTAATATGCAAGAACACATAAATATTTCCTAATATTTGAGGGTAGGATTTGTAGAAATATTCTTTACAAGTCTGATGAAGATTATTAAGATTAAGATTCTCAGTAATAACATACTGAGGGACAGTGGAAGAAAACACTGAAGGGTTATGTACATGTATTCTCTCATGTGCTTCTCATGTAGATAACAAAGATACTTTTGTTCTCATTTGATATTGTTCTCATTAGAATAAAGAGGTTAATAAGTGACTAAGGTCATGTTGATGGGAAGTGGTATCAAAGAGAACTAATTTCTTGGTGAGCAAATACCAAAATTAGATAATATAACTCAATTTTGGTGACCATTCTGAGAATTCACATAGCATTATTGATCTTTGCTAATTTTTCCAGTCATTTTACATTTAGAAAGGGACTTGGAATTCCACCATTGAAAAATACATATTGGGAAGAAAATATTTTTAGATCAAAATACATTTGCATAGACCAATCCAAGATCTGTCTTTCAAATTTAGTGCAATTTTTATAACTTTTTTTGTTTTATAACATTTCTCTCTCAGGATCACTTAGCCTTTTAACTCAAGGTTGGTGCTCTACCACTCAAGCCACACCCCCTACTTCTGCCTTTTTTTTTTTTTTTTTGGTGCTTACTTGGAGATTAGAGTCTCATAGATTTCCTTTCCAAGTTGACCTCGAACCTTGATACTCAGATCTCAGCCTCTTACATAGCTAAGATTACAGGTGTGAGCTATTAGTGCCCCTCATTTTCATTTTTCATCTGATAGTGATAGTACACTTAGGAGACTAGAAAGAAGAGTTATTCTTTAAAATGAATAAAGCATTCTGAAGAATTTGGTCAAGGTGGCTACTTGCTGAGGTTGGGAATATCTACTTTAGTTCTGTTTGTAAAGCATACGTTTTTGGTAACTATTTCTCTTCTTAATTTCATTTCTATATTGCATTTTAAAGGAAAGATTCTTAATATATAAAGCACATAGGGACAGAGGCCTGTGGCTCACGTCTGTAATCTTAGCTACTCAGGATGCTGAAATCTAAGAATCATGGTTTAAAGCCAGTCCAGGGCAGCAAAATCCATGAGCTGCTTCTCCAAACCACCTAAAAGTTGACAGTGGAGCTGTGGCTCAAGTGGTAGAGCACGAGTCTTGAGTGAACAAGCTCAGGGACAGCATGTACACTCCGAGTCCAAGCCTCAGTACCAGCATATGAAAAAGAAAGCACAGAGGATTTTCTCAGTTGCTAGAACATTCTAACAACAATTTACTTGCTCATTGTCTTACAGTGCCTCTTCTGGGCATTACCACTGGCAGTGTTGCTTAGAAAATAGGCCAGAGATCTCTTCTGTGTCTTAGGAACTACTCCGTCTCTACGTATAAACACTATGACCACTTGAAATTGGCTGTATGATCTCACTTTATAAACTTGCACTTGTATTCTAACGAGATCTGTTTTCAATTAGATCTTTGGCTCAGCTCTCTGCATCAGCTTTCACCACGACTTCTCTCCTAGTAATAGTCTTGTCCTCCCTCTCCCTCTTCCCTCTCCCTCTGGCTGCTCCTCCTTGTCTGTCCCCCTCCCCCCCCCCCCGGAGTCCTTTCCCTTACTTGACACAATTTTCTCCAATCTTATAAAGTACCCTTTTTCATTTGTAAGTACATATTATCCCTACTTCTGTGTTTTCATATGGTGAAAAGAAATCATTCTCTCCCTTCCCAAACAGATAGAGTTTCCTATTTTCTAGGTCACTCTCTTGTGGGGTGGGATAAAGTCTCATCATGTTGCCTAGGCTGGTCTCAAACTTCTGGACTCACGGGTTCTTCTGCCTTTGCCTTCTGAGTAACTAGAGTTAGAGGGACGTGTCACCCATGTCCAGCTTGCCTAGGTGAGTCTTTAGAACCAGGCTGGTTTAATGTGTGTGTGTGTGTGTGTGTGTGTGTGTGTGTGTGTGTGTGTGTGTGTTTTCACCTATTGCTTAGGGTCACTTCACTTTGGGGGCAGAAGAGCGAATGGGAACTGTCTAGACTTCATATCAGATAGGCACTCTCTGTATGCAATTGCATTGTCAATATACATTGCCAGCATCTTGCAGAAGTGTTATGAATGCCAAGATCGCTCAGGGTTCGAACTTGAGCGAAGGCCCGGTGGTCTCCAGATCTGAGTAGAGAGTAGGTTCCTTTCTCTGGGCACTCCCCAAGGTGCCTGCATTTCCTCGCCTTTGTGTTTATATATTGGTTAAGGCAGCAGTCTGACCTCTGCAACATCTACTCAGAATATCCGAGGCTTTTTCTTTCATTCTTGAATCAGCAGTCAGGGATTTTCCAGTGGTTTTGTGATGTTGCAGCTGTGGTTCATCTATCTCTGTCATTTCCCACGTGGCTTCCTTCCACATCCCAAGATGGTGGCTTTCGCCCATCCATCATGTCCTCATCACAGGTAGTAGGACAGAAGGACAGAAGGACAGAAGAGGAAAACAGAGATCCTTTTCTTAAGACCTAAGAATGAATTTCAACAACACGCATTTCTCCTCATCTGTTTCACTAAAACATAATCAAATAGCCAAAACTGGCTGCAAGGGAGACAGATGGCCGAGTGCCCTGCTATAATTTGGGGACTCTATTTCCAAAGGAAGATGGGGAAACAGATTGGTGGACAATTAACTACCTCTGCCACAGCTTACTCCTTTAGCCACCTTAATATCTGTGTGTATGCTTTATCTCACAAATGAAATGTATTTATTTCTCATTCTATCAAAAAGGAGATAACTCAAAAGTCTTATCTAATCCCCCAACCCTGAGCAAAGTCCAGGATCCCAGGGTGATGTGTAATTCTCTCTGTGTGGGTAGGCTTCTTGTGATCTAGCAACCTATGAACTGAAAGGCACCTTATCTCTCTCCCAAGCCATAATACACAGTTAAACCTCCCCATGCAAAGGGAAGGGGGCCTGCAGGATGCTTCCCTTGGGAGTGGACTCAGCCCCTTCCTGAAAGCACGTGGCAGTGTCTTGTTCCATCCTGGTAAAGAGCTCCACCTGCTGTCTCCCATGGCTTCATCTGGAGTGGATATTGGAGAACAAACCTTTCTTGGTAGCTGGTGCAGATGGGGATGTCTGGAATATAGTTTATTTGCTCCTTTGGATCACTGACACTCTCTCTCTCTCTCTCTCTCTCTCTCTCTCTCTCTCTCTCTCTCCCCTCTGTACTTGAGCTTTTATGCTCAAGGCTAGCACTCTACTCCTTGAGCCACAGCTCTACTTCTGGCTTTTTTTTTTTGGTGATTTATTGGAAATAAGAGTCTTACAGATTTTCCTGTCCAGGGTGGCTTTGAACTGTGATCCTAGACTTCTGAGTAGCTGGGATTACAGGCATGAGACACTGGCATCCAGTTAAATGTCACTTTTTCTTACAATGCGGCGGCCATCAGTTGGTCACTCTGTGAGTCTGGCTTTGAAGATCTGGGGGGGTCACAGCTTTAGTCCTGGTGGGCATGCCAGCTAAAATGTGAGGGCGAAGGACAGTGGACATTGGAACAAGCTAGTAATCTTTCTTACCTTCATCTGAAATCTAACTGGTAGTTGTCTGCAGCCTCGTACTGGGAAACGCAGAGCACTGAGGTCTGTGGACTCCCGCAGTTGTCTTTAGTGGGTCTGAAACATTTTATCCCACAAATACTCAGCCTTGAGATCAAGCTAGCCGTGTGCAACTCTCTGAAGGTTGAAAATAATCCTGTAAAGAGAGGGCTTTCGTTACTCTCTACCAAAAATCACATAACCCAATATTTTGTTGAAATAGTAGATGGAGTCCTCACGTCTCTAAGGAGCGTTATTTCTTGACGTATGTGGACTTGTAATAACAAGGAGGCAGAAGTTAGCTGGAGAAATTACAACCCTATTTGCTTTAGCCAAAGTTGAAAAAGTGTCTTGTAAGACTTAAAAACTTTTTTCCAAAGTGCTTGTTTTCTGGCAAATCTTTCCAAGTATTAGTATCAGAGAGAGACTTAGAATAGAAGAATAATCCCCACACTGGCTTTGGAATGAACATGATTATATTTAACTCTGCCCCGCTGTGCACACAGAAAATAGTTATTTTGACAAATGACTGATACTAGGACTAAGGTTGAAGAAAGAGGTCCAAGATGAGCTTGAAATATGTTTCATGCTCTCCGCAGGGAAGGGAGGCTGAAAGGTGGTGTGGAGAAAGGCCGAAAGGACACAGAGGCCCGGCAAAATGGCGCACGGCTATACTCGCAGCCTTCCCGAGGTAGAGGCAAAGGGCCTGGGAATTTGAGTTGAGCATAGTGAGACCAAATCAGAACAAGCGGAGCCGGGTGCTGGTGGCTCATGCTTGTAATCCTAGCTACTTAGGAGGCTGGGATCAGAGGATTGTGGTTTGAAGCCAGCCCAGACAGGAAAGTCCATGAGACATTTATCTCCAACACCACCAAAAAGCCAGAAGTAGAACTGTGGCTCAGTGGTAGAGAAGTACTAGCCTTGAGCACAAAAGCACAGAGACAGTGCCCAGGGCATTGAATTCAATCCCTGGGACCAGCACAAAAAACCAAACAAACAGCTGAAACAGGCCAACTAGAAGTTCCCAATGGTCAAATTAGAAACAGATGAGAAGAAAATTAAGGTATTGATTGTAATCCGTAAGAGAAGCCAATCATGACTCCATAGTGATATAAATAATCAAGTAATAAGGGAAAGGTAGGCAGTTCTTCCTTATGGTAAAATTCCAATGAATAAATGTAGGCACAATGAAGGAAATGGAAAATCATTTGACAAACGCCATTGTAAATAGCTACTGTAGACCAGGATCGAACGGAGTCTCCAAATCACTGAATGAATGCTGAGTGAGAAATAGAACCCTTGCTGAGGCTCAGTCTCTTTTCATGAAGTACTAATTAGTTACAGTGAGGAATTATCACTGTGGGAAACATGGTGGGTCTGACTTGAACCAAGAAATCAAAGATACCATCAGAAATGAAGACATTGCCAACCTTTTCATTTAGTGAAGAGTTAAGCCGAACTGGAATGGCTCAGCCTAACATTCCTGACAAAAACAGATAACCTGACTTTAGGCATAAAGACAAATTAAAATTCAGACAAAATTAAGAGACATTCAAGGCAAGTAGAGCGGTACACCGCTGTAGTCCCAGCACTTGGGAAATGGAGGAGGAATCAGAGCCTCCAGTTTGAGGCCAGCCCGGGTTACCTGGTAAATCCTGGTTCAACATATAAGTAAGCAAACAAAGGAGCAGAGAACAAGAAAAACAACAGAATTTCCTAACCAAACCAAAACCAACAAGAACAAACAAAAACGCCTTCCCCCTCCAAAGAGGTTGTGCTACCATGATGATCACGGACAGAACGTTAGAATTCCCCGGCGAGGCAGGAGATTCTTGCATGTGGCGTCTCAGTCATAGTTGGAAGTGTCTGGTGTGTAAGGGGGTGCTTATCTGCAGGGAGCTTGAGGAGATCCTGGCCACGGAGGTAGAGTTCAGCGAGGTCTGAGCACTTCTGAAAGAACGCAAGACCATCAGCCCTGTTCCGGGAAGATTCTCCCAGGAAAGCTGGAGCGGCGATGGTGCCAGCAATGCGAGGAAGCATGGCTTAGTGTTTAGGGGGAGGGAGAGACAAATCCAGCATCCTATGAGGTCAGTCTTCCAGATTTTTCTTGCATCAAAGCCCTGTTGGAAAAGCAAAGAGATTTTGAATAAAACAATAATGCACCTTAGCAAAGGGTCATACATATTAAACGCCATGGTACTGGAGTCCCTGAGACCCTGTAACACAAAGCTGTAGTGAGCTAGTCTTCTGCAGTGTAGAAGCAGAGGGCCAGAGAGTCAGTAGATTCTGTGACAAGAACTGGCCCGGGACTGAGGGCGGCCGTGGGGTATCTGAGGCCAACTAAAATCCATCCTCCTTCCATTACTAACCTCTGCCTCTCTCTTACCTACTCAGAAATGGCTCCCGAGTACAAAACAATGCTTACTTCCTTTCAGTCCAGTATATGTTCAGAAATTCGATTATATTGCTTAGATAACAATTTTCATAAAACCTATCTCTTCCTGTAGCTTGTTTGTTTGTTTATTTTTTGGTCGTGGGGCTTGAACTCAAGGCCTGGGCACTGTCCCTGAGCTCTTTAGCTCAAGGCTAGAAGTATTCTACCACTTTGAGCCACAGTGTCACTTCTGGTTTTGTGGTGGTTAATTGGCGATACGAGTCTCACAGACTTTCCAGCCCGGGTTGGCTTTGCTCAGATCTCAGCCTCCTGAGTAGCTATTACAGGCACAAGCCACCAGTGCCTAGCTTTCCTGTAGTTCTTATTGGAAACTTATAAAGGAACTAGCGAAACACACACACACACACACACACACACACACACACACACACACACACACACACACACACACAGAGCTATAGAGAGGTAGGTAGATGATAGGTAGATAGATAGATAGATAGATAGTGGGCCACTCGTGGCTCACGCCTGTAATCCTGCTGTTCAGGAGGCTGAGATATGTGGATCAAGATTCTAGCCAGAATTGGAAGAAAAGTCTGTGAGCCTCTTATCTCCAATAAATCAGCAAAAGGCTTAGAAACTGGTGGTATGACTCGTGTGAAAGTGCCAATCTTGGGCAAAAAAGCCATGCAAGTAATAAGTGACCACCATGTATTTACATGTATCATCTTGTGTCTTTCATGGCATCCATTTTTTAGATGAGAAAAATGAGATTCAAAGAGGTATTTAATCCCAAAACAACGCTTGGAGCAGGTGACAGCCGCTCACATGTGTAATCCTAGCCTCATAAGAAGCTGAGATTGCTGGGATCACGGTTTAAAGCTAGCCCAGACAGAGAAAAGCTTATGAGCTTTTTTTCTCAATGACGTGTTAGACACAGTGACACATACTTGTTATCCTAGCCACCCAGAAGCCTAACAGAGGAGGGCTGGACTCGGTCCTATGCCTTGGGGAGGATGAGGACCCTATCTCAACAAATATGAGCAGATATCAAGATGCTGGTTAGAGTTCCAGGGCTTGAGTTCAGACCTCAGTACTGGAAGGAAAAATGATGCTTTGAACTTTGTCTACAGAATGTAGTTTGTGGTTGTTGAAGCATGCTATGACCCCCAAATCTTCAGATGTTCCCAGAAAACCTAAAACAGATTGCATTTGGCTTCCAGTGCACTTAAGTTGAACACATACCTACTTCTGACAAAACATGTTTGTTTCATCCAGTGTCAGATTTTGTTGAACACTAATCAAAAGGGAACAAAAGAAAGAACACTCAGAGCTTTCTTTAAAAAATAAAAAAATAGTTGATTAATTTCCATTGGTGTTCTGGCCCAGTTTTTATTTAGGCCATTTGGCGTTATTTGAGGCCTGAGCACATGCTTATTTTCATGTTATTTATTTATTTATTTTTGATGAGCTGTAAATAGCCAGATCTTGGTTTAGGAAGGGATTAATGTCACTGATCACTGGTGTTCAATTACACAAATTCTCATTGTGTACATAATGCTTAAAAATGACACATTTTTACTTTATAAGGGAGTAAACTCGAAAACAACTGGTATAAATTACAAGTGGAGAATTTGTGCTTGTCTGACCTGCGATTTCGGTAAGAGCTTTGGCATCTAGGTGGGCGTGACAGGGGCTAAGGAAGCAGAGGCTCACGTAAATTACAGCTATGGGGAAAACATTTTCTGCCAGGAATTACTGCTTCCTACTCATGTAGTTGGTGTTATTGTGCCACAGAAATATAGATATTGATGCATTTATTCTGTTCAATCGTTGTCCTTCTAAGTTTTCATAGTGTATTCCTGTTCATTCCGTGTGTGTGTGTGTGTGTGTGTGTGTGTGTGTGTGCGCGCGCGCGCGCCAGTACTGGGCTTGAACTCAAGGCCTTCAGCTCTTTCTTAGCTTTTCCTCTCAAGGATGAAGCTGGTTAATTAGAGATAAGAATTTCACATGGATTTGTCTTCCCAGGCTAGCTTCAAACCTTGTTCTTCAGATCTCAGATTACAGATGTGAGTCACTAGCATCTGCTCAAAATGGATTCTTTTTCCTTCCCTTCCTCCCTCCCTCCTTCCCTCCCTCCCTCCCTCCCTCCCTCCCTCCTTCCTTCCTTCCTTCCCTCCTTCCTTCCTTCCCTCCTCCCCTCCTCCCTTCCTCCCTTCCTCCCTTTCTCTTTCTCTCTTTCTCTCTTTCTCCCTCCCTCCCTCCCTCTCTCCCTCCCCCCCCCTCTCTCTCTCTCTCTCTCTCTCTCTCTCTCTTTCTCCCCTCTCTCCTTCCTTCCTTCCTACTGCTAGTCCTGGGGCTTGAAGTCAGGGCCTGGGTGCTGTCCTTGAGCTTTTTTTGCTCAAGGCTAGCACTCTACCATTTGAGCCACAGCTTTACTTCTGGCCTTTTGATGGTTAATTGGAGATAAGATTGTCTGGGTTGGCTTCAAACTAAATCCTTAGATCTCAGCCACCTGAGTAACTAGGATTGTTTAATGATTGGCATCCTTAAAAAAAACTACTAAGTAAATTTTCTTTATTAGTTGGTGATATTTTACTTGAAGGTTTTATTAACTTTTACTACTATTAAATTCACCATACCTTTTATTTCTGTTTTGGCTTGGTTTCTGCCATTTATTAAAAATCACTAAAAGGTCAAAACAAAACTGGATGGAGAAATATTAGAAGCTGAAGTTAGAGTATTGTAATACTGGACCTTAGGTGTTTTTTGGTAAAAGAATACTAAGGCTACATTTTTCTTTCATTCATTTTTGCTTATAGTCACAGCTTAAATTAAGAAATATAAAGAGGGACTGGGAAGGTGGCTCAGTGGTAGAGCGCTTGCCTTGCATGCATGAGGCCCTGGGTTCGATTCCTCAGCACCACATAAGCAAAAAGAAAAAAGCTTGAAGTGGCGCTGTGGCTCAAGTGGTAGAGCGCTAGCCTTGAGCTGAAGAGCTGAGGGACAGCACCCAGACCCAGAGTTCAGGCCCCACGATCGGACCCCCCACAAAAGAAGAAATATAAAGAAAACATTGAAAGTAAAAGAAACCAAAGGAAAACTTTTTTAAAAAGGTAATTTACATTGACCACAAAACTTCTTTTGATAATTTTATTGGCTTTTGTATTATTTAGATGGTTTCGGCCAATTAAATAAAATAGATATAACGCTTAAGGGGAAAAAAAAGCAAAAGGAAAACTAAAAATAATCTAATTTATATTTACCACAAAAGGTGCTAATTCTTTTTGATAATTTTACAGGTTTTTATACTATTTAGATAGTTTTAGCCATCCTTGAATTAATTAGATACAATTCTTAAGAGAAAAACAAGACCTATTTATTCTCTTATATTTTATGGCTAGAATCCCAGCTATTCTACTCCTGGGCATTTATCTAAAAAGATTACAAACCAGGGTAGAGTAAAGCCACCAGCACAACCATGCTCACTGCAGCACTATTCACTGTAGCCAAGGAATGGAATCAGCCCAGATGCCCCTCAAGGACCAAATAACTCAAGAAAATATGGTATACATACACAATGGAATCTTACCAATCCATTAGAAAGAATGATATTATACCATTTGTAAAGAAATGGAAAGACCTGGGAAAAATTGTTAAGTGAAGTAAGTCAGGCCCAGAGAAACAAAGGATGCATGTTTTCCCTTAAGAAGAGTGAGGGAAGAAGTGGGGGGGGGGGGGATGGGCGAGAATGTTGAAAGCGGTGACATTGATCAAGATGCAGTGTATTTGTGCACTGCTTTGTTGCAACTCCTTTGTACAACTACTTATAGATAATTTTAAAAAGCCTGTTCATTTTGGGATGGGTCTGATGACACAGTCCTTTGTGGGCTTCTTTAAGCAAACAAAAACCAATACTACGATATTACATACAGTTAGGATTTTATTTGTAAAAATACAATGTAATATTTTTAATCAGTACTACTTTTATGATCTATTAAGTAGAAATACTAGTGCTTTATTGGTTTGACTACAGTTTTAGATAATTCTATTACTTATAGAAACTCTAGAGTCCAGTGGTAAAGGCATTCTGTTAAATTTTTTTTAAAAATTATCTTTAAGTAGTTGTACAAAGGGGTTTCAAGTAGGTCTTGGGCTTTGTTTTCTATTTATAGTAACATCTTAGAAAGTGTTTTATTTTTTATTTTTATTTTTGTTGGTTGTTGGCTCTGACCAAGAGCTAAGGAAAGGAATGATAGCAAAACATTAGAATAAACAACTAGGTGTTTAAAACAGAACTGGGGTTGCATTAGAATAAACGACTATGTGTTTAAAACAGACAGAACTGAGGTTGGAGGTGTGGCTCAATTGGTAGAATGCTAGCCAGTGAGTGAAAGCATCAGGTACTGAGTTCAAGTTTGGTCTTGGCTCTTAAAAAAAAAAAGAAAGAAAACAGACAGAACTAATGGGTTCAAAATGGACTTGAGAGGAAAATAAAAGCAGCTGGTGATAGGCGCATCTATCTAGTAGAGCACCTACTTGTCTTGTGTGCTTACTCTTCCATCATTGATTCTAGGACTTATCTCTCTGGCTTTATGAGAACCAAGTAAGTAGCTGAGACAGTTTAACTTTGACAACACGGCTTGGGTTGACATAGTTATTTTGATCTAGCAAATCTAGATCTAGCAAAACAATAATGAATGGAGTTTTTTTTTTCTTTCCTACAGATAATTGCAGCAAAGTATGGACTCTCTACCTGGACTCAGGAAAACAGGGAGGGCAAGTGACATTCTTCCACAGTGGAGAAACCCATTATCTGTGCGTCGGGGTTTTCAAACTCGTGCTTATAAGGGTCAGATTAGTAACATCAACACCTTGATGTCATCATTGATTAATTGACTGAGTCAGGTGCTATTTGTCAGGAGTTGTTCTCAGCATCAGTAAGAAAACCTAACCCCACTCAATCCAACTATGTCTTTGTGGAGCTTCAATTCTTAGAAGAAACTTTCATATAGTGCCTTGGGATTCAGAGGGGAAGGTTGCTCCAGCCTTGCCTTTCTCTCTGGACCAAAACCATAGATGCTCAAACCTCTTCTATAAAGTGGGGAAATTTCTGCCTATCACCCACGCCCGTCTGTACCTAATGCAATGCAAATGCTGTACGCATAGTTGCTTGGGGGGGGGGGGGGGATTATAGGAGGAAAGGCTTAATGTGTTCTGCAAAGATGCAGGTTTTCTTATTTGCTTGCTTTTTTTTTTTTTTTTTTTAAGTTCTGGGGTCTGAATTCAAGGCTGTGCCTTCTTGACTAACCCCAGCCCCAGCTGGCAGCTTGGAACCAGCCTGAGCTCATGGCTGCCGAGTGCACTGTGAGCGTGTCCAGACATGGATGAGTCTAGGGTAATGGCTGCAATGAGATGAGTGGGAAGGCACCAGGTGCAGCCATCATGTCGCCTTTCCTGATGGAACATCAAGGACTTTGTATGGCTTGCCCACAGCCAATCAGAAAACTAAAAATTGGGGGAGGGTTCTGTTACAAGCAATTTCTCTCTTCTCCCACTCACACCCCACATATGTATTTCTATGTATTTTTGTTAGTTGTGGGACTTGAACTCAGGGCATGGGCACCGTCCCTAAGCTTTTTTGCTCAACACTAGCATTCAATGACTTTGGGCTCTGCTTCTGATTTTTTTAGGTGGTTAATTGGAGATAAGGGTCTCATGGCCTTTCCTGCCTAGGCTGGACTGTGATCCTCAGATCTCAGCTTCCTGAGTAGCTAGGATTAAGGTGTGAGCCTCTGGTGCTGGCTATTTACTTTAGTTTTTATTTTTAGGTTTTTGTGCTAGTACTGGGGCTTGAACTCAGGGTCTGGGAGCTGTCTGTCCCTTAGCTTTTTCACTCAGGCCTGGTGTTCTACCACTTGAGCCACACCTCCATTTCAGGCTTTTAAAAATATTATCTTTAAGTAGTTGTACAAAGGAGTTTATGAATACAATGCAGCTTGATCAATGTTACCCCTTCCAACAATCTTACCCATTTCTCCCAGACTTCATGCAAGCTTTTTGCTAGTTAATTAGAGATAAGAATTTCACTGGCTTTTTTGCTTGGTCTAATTTTGACTGTGATCCTTAGATCTTAGCCTCCTGAGTAGCTAGAATTGGATTACAAATGTGAGCCATCAGTACCTGGCTCTATTTATTTTATATTTTTGTTATATTTTTTATTATCTTTAAGTAATTACACCAAGAAGTTACCATTCAGCCAGTCAATTTATAAGGACAATGGAAGTTGATCAATGCCACTCCCTTTTCTTATTCTCCCCCAGCCCTCCCAGATTTTAGATTTTTTTGAGGTTCTTGGGTTAAACCCAGGTGCTACGAAAACACTTTCTTTACACTGATTTACACTATACCCTCAGGCCCTATAAGTAATATATTTTACACTGATTTACTATTTTGACTTATTTTCCCAAAGCAATCATTGTTTATTTTTCTGAAAGATAAACTTGAGTGACTCATTTTGAAATAAACAAGATTGTTCAACATATTATGGTTATGAATAAATAAAATCTTATTTTATTTACACTATTAAACAAAGATAAATTTAAAAATGGAAAAACTGGATAATGCTTATGGATTTATAGCCAGATATGGTATTTATTCTGAGAAAATGATGGCAAATAAAAAATGAAAAAATGGCTGTAGCAATAAAAGGATAACATTTAAATGTTTATATGCAAACTTTGCATGCCTGACAAAAAAACTAAAACATTTTTTTTCATCTTTAATTATGGGAGTAGCAGAAAAATTTAAGACCATTAAAATGGAACTTAAGGATATGCCTCATGGTCATAAATAAATGCAAGACAATTATATTTTATACTGATTTATACTTACTGTAATTGTGTGTGTGTGTGTGTGTGTGTGTGTGCGCGTGTGTGTGTGTGTGTGTGTGTGTGTGTGTGTGTGTGTGTGCGCGCACGTGCTGGGGCTGGACCTTGACCTCTGAGCCTTGAGATCTTGCTTGAGTTTTTCATTCAAGGCTGGTGCTCTGCCACTTGAGCCACATCTCCAGTTCCAAACTTTTTGTTTTTTTAATTGGAGATAAAAGTCTCAAGGATTTGTCTGCACTGGCTGGCTTTGAACTGTGATCCTCAGATCTCAGCCTTCTGAAGATTATAGTCATGAGCCACTGATCTGTGTCTACTTAGTGTATGTTTCTCTGTTACTAAATTGTCTTCAGAATGACTTCATAGCTTTATAGAATACCATTGTTTTCACGTATGTTATACAATGTATATAATATATGTAATATATATTATATATTTATATTTACTTTCAATGCAGGGCTCTGTGCATGCTAGCACTGAGCTACATCCCCAGCCCTGTATCTACTGGTATTTAAGTATTGTCTGATTCTTGAATATCTATTATCTCATTACATGTAGTTTAGCAATGAAGATGATTAATTATAAATCTTTATGTGATTGTGTAATTTAACTCTTTTTTTAATAAATGGGACTCCAAATACATTGTACCAGTTTCAATGCCTGTCAAAATAGATGAAAAAGACCGTTTCCCTGCACTTTTGCCCATACTGTACCTTATGACTTGAAAGATTTCCAACAAGCCAAGGGTGGTGGCATATACCTGTATTCCAGGTAGTAGGGAGGCCGAGGAAGGATGCTAGAGAGTTCCATGACACTCTTTCCAAAGAGTGGGACCTGCTCTCAATCTTTTTCCAAACAGTTTTACCCTTAAGTCATGTCAAAATTCTGGATCGTTAAAATGCTTTTCTATCCACTTAGACCCAACATCTTTTGTACAGGTTTAATTCTAGTTCACTTGTGTGTGAGCTTAGATAATATCTTGAGATGATCTTTAAGTAGTTGTACAGAGGGGTTTTATTCAGCACATCAGCATAAGAGTGCGATGCATCTTGATCAATGCCACGCCTTCCGTCAGCATCCTCCCCCATCTCTCCCAACCCCACCTGTGCCCTCTGGTTGTTTTGGGTTTTTTTGGGTGGTATTGGTCCTGGGCTTGAATTCAGGGCCTGGGCCCTGTCCCTGAGTTCTTGTGCTCAAGCAGTCCACTACTTTTTAAAAAGGAATTATTGTTATTATCATTATCATTATTAAGTAGTTGTACAAAAGAGTTTGAGTACTGTTTAGGAGAACAAGGTCACCCCTTCCCGTCATTCTCGCCCAGCTCTCCCAACCCCTCTCGTCTCCTCAAATTAGCTGGTAGGAGTTATTTTGAGGAATATAGGCCCCAGAAAATGATACAAGATCAGAGAGGCACCCCAAATGGGGCTTTAGCTCTATTCCCGGACCAGGGCAGGTGCATGCTGAGAAAGGGAGCAGAAGCTCAGGCAGTGTGCAGCAACTGCTTCTCTTCTCAGCTTTCGGTGGGATAAGACCAGGGCAGCTGGGTGGATAGATCAGATGGGATCCTGGCAGAGTTGTTATAGGAAGTTATTATCAGGTCACTCGGCCTGTGAGATTCCAGCTGTCGCCTACAGGCTTCACAGGCCATGGCCATGTGGCTGCCACTATTCTGTAGTCCTATGTTTGTCAGTTCATCGTGGGTTCAAGGTTCTTGTGAAGTGCAGCCGGGTTCAGCCCAGGTCTCTGCAGGCCTCCAGTTTTGGATTTTTTGGTATTTAATTGGAGATAAGAATCCCACGGACTTTCCTGCCCTGGCTGGTTTGGAACCACGATCCTCAGATCTCAGCCTCCTGAGTAGCTGGGATGACAGGTGTGAGCCACCAGCACTGAGCCTTGTTTGTTATTTTTGAGATAGGGTCTCACTTCCTGCCTGGATGCCTGCCTAGGCACAGTCGGCCTGTGTTGGACAGTAGCTAGACAGCAGGTGTGCGCCGCCATGCTCAACTTTTCAGTGACAAGGGGTATTGTGGAAGGTTCTTTCTTTCTTTTTTCTTTCCTTCCTTCCTTCCTTCCTTCCTTCCTTCCTTCCTTCCTTCCTTCCTTCCTTCCTTCCTTCCTTCCTTCCTTCCTTCCTTCCTTCCTTCCTTTCTCTTTGAGTTGACTTCAAACATTGATCCCAACAATATCAGCATCCTAAATAACTAAGATTATAGGTGTGAGCCCCCACCGTGTAGCATAGTAGTCTTTTTTCTTTAACTATAAAATAATTATCGCAGCTATTCTTGTGAGATTCGAAATTAATGAGAGATGCAATGTATTTATTAGATTTTTTTTATTACAATGTCCTAAACTATACACCAGTATCTGGCTGTTGGCTTATTGCATCTTACGTTGCTAGTAAAGAATAGCAATGGATACCACAAAACTGCTCCAGATTCCTACATTTAGTAAAGTCCCCAGTGCCAGCTGGGCGCTGGTGGTACGCGCCTGCAACCCAGCTACTCAGGAAGCTGAGATCTGAGGATCTTCTGATTAGTTTTGGCTTTATGTGATGAGAAAGATATTTTACATATTTCACATCTTTCAAATTAATTTGGACTTTCTAACAGAGAAAGAAATATGCCTCGCTATAAGATTTACAGTTATCAACTATGATAACGAAGCTTTTTACCACTCCCTTTGTTCCTGTAATACTCCCTCTAGTGGTCCAAGCTATTGGAAATAGTTTCTAGTTCTACTTGATGAATTGATACTAAAATTTGTTCTCTCTGAGCCCTTTCTCTTCAAAACCAGTTTCTTTCTTTCCTTCTTTCCTTCCTTCTTTCTTTTCTTTCCTTCTTTCTTTCCTTCTTCCTTCCTTCCTTCCTTCCTTTCTTTCTTTCTTTCTCTTTCTTTCTTTCTTTCTTTCTTTCTTTCTTTCTTTCTTTCTTTCTTTCTTTCTTTCTTTCTTTCTTTCTTTCTTTCTTTCTTTCTTTCTTTCTTTCTTTCTTTCTTCCTTCCTTCCTTCCTTTCTTTTCTGTCTGTCTGTCTTTCTTTCTGTCTTTCTTGCAGGGGCAGGGTGGGGGCAGTCCTGGGGCTTGAACTCAGAGCAGGGCTCTATCATGCTGGGCTCTGTCATTTAGCGCTTTTGCACAAGACTAGCACAATGTTCCTTGAGCCACAGCTTCACTTCTGGCTTTTTGGTGGTTAAGTAGAGATACGAATCTCACAGACTTTCCTGCTGGGCTGGCTTTGAACCTTAGTCTGCAGATCTCAGCCTCTGGAATAGTATGAGCCCCTGGCTTTCCCGAGACAGCTGACTAAAGGGACAAAAATGAGAGCACAACACTCCTTCTTGATGCGCCCTGCCTTACCCTACGGGGCTGTGCTAATATCATTGGTAGCTTGGATGCTAATAGATAAGAAGATGCATTGTCCCAAGACAGTCAGTGTCCCAGCAGAAGTGTCAGCATAGTAACAACTGCCCAGAGTTTAAGGAGAATGAGGAGAAAAATGAGAAATTTTCATTGGGTATTGGGAGGGCAGTGGTAAGATAGGGTTAATAGAAAAGCAGTCAGTCGGGGGAGATTGTGGCCTATAGAACTTGCAGATGGCAGGCTAAGCTGATAAACCAAAACTCCTCTGACAATAAAATGGGGCAAAGGGCTAAAAAAGAATGAGGAGGTAGGAAGGACAAAATAGAAACAAGCTTATAGGAAATGGAAAAGAGACCCATCAAACAGAAAGCCATCCAAGTCTCATTATTTGACTCTAGGCCAAGCTCTGTAGCAAGGGACAGAGCTGAAGATGGCTGGGTTGACAGGCACAGGTTGAACGGCCACCTTCCCTATCTATGCTCATCCAAGTCCTTTCTTTTTCCTCCCACCCACAAGCTGAATGGTTCATTTTCAACGTAGTGTCTGGTGAGTACCACTGCTGCATTTATTCACCCTCTGTCCCTCCGTTTCTGTGTCCTCTTTGTCCCCCTGAAGACAGATAAACAAATGAGACAAAAAGAAAAGAAAACAGGGGTTGGGAAGGTGGCTCAGTGGTAGAGCGCTTGCCTTGAGCTGAAGAGCTGAGGGACGGCACCCAGGCTCAGAGTTCAGGCCCCACGACCAGACCCCCCTCCCCCCCCCCAAAGAAACAAAAGCAATAGCAAAGAAAAAAATTCATTTTCTGAAGTTCATTTCCATAAATATTATTTTATATGATCAGACGTGCATAGGCATTGTGCCTCTGTGTTTCTCTCTTAAGAATATCCTCCTTTGTTCTCAGTGTGTGAATTCCTAGAGCCCTGCATAATTTATCATGTCAGTATATTTTAGATCTAGCTTCTGCACATGAGAAAATGCATGTGCCATTTGTCTCTCTGAGCTTAGCTTATCTAATTTACCATTTCCCTGCAAATGACAAAATTTCATTTTGCATAGGCACCACATTTTTTTTGGACCCACTCATCTATTACAGGGCATCTGGGCTATTTCTACAACTTGCCTGTTGTGAATAGTGCAGCAATGAACATGGGTGTACAGGTGTCTTTATGGTACCCTGGCTTGTGATGTTCTGGTTAGACACCCAGGAGTCATATGGCTGTGTCATAGGGAAGATCTCTGTTTAATTTCTCTGAGGAACCTTCAGACAGTTGTTCAGAGTGGTTTCATTAGTTTACATTCCAAGAAAACAGTGCAATAGGATTCCTTTTTCCTTATATCTCCACCAACATTTGTTGTTCAAAATGATGTTGCAAGAGCTGATTTTTGATGCTGTGAGCGGATGAGATGGTCAATGGATGGGGATGAAGAATAGTCTGTCACCAAAGTCTAGGCATGTCTCCCACCAAAGTAAACCTATCCTAAATTCCACCTAAACAAGTTGTGCCTTTCTTATGAAGGTATTAGCAATGTGAGATTAAAAATCAAACAAACAAGACATGTGCTCAGAGATACGAGAGATGGGGACTGAAGATAATGGGTAGTGGGTGTAGCATTCGGGGATGGAGTCCTGGGAATTCTGGTCCTCTTGAAATGTAGGGATGCATTACCTCATTTCAAGTCAGTTTACATCTATCACTGTTCAGATGTAAATTTTTGGCCTAAATTTTTACGTGGTATGAAAAAATGTTTTGGCACTTCAGATATCTTTCTCTGCCTTTTTTTCACTTTTTTTTAAGATCACACTGGGTGGAAACAATAGACATGTAGCAGCCACCTACAGTCTTAGAAACACACAAACACGCGCGCGCGCACACACACACAAAGTCTGAAACATCAGACTAGCTAGAAATATGTTTTTCTAAAATTCTTTTATTGATGTCTATTTTCTTCTCACAGCCACGTAGATAAATAAATGCTCACCCTTTAGTTTACCTTTGCAAACAAAATCAAATGTGAAGCTGTTCAGAAATATTGAGGAAGGAAAAGGAAAAAAAAGTTTGAAAAAAGGTCAGCAAGAAACAGAATGTGTGGTATTTATTGAAAGCACCTGTCAAGAGAGAGCGGTACAGACAGGCCAATAGCAACAGGTACCATGAAGACGGATGTGATGCCCCAAGCTTCTGAAAATGTGTGTACAGGAATCCTGAGAGGTCGAGGCCAAATGATAGCGAATTGTCTGGTCTGACTTATTCTTTTCAGTGGATAATCCTTGGCTTTCTCTATAAATATCACACTTTGGTCCAACTGACCTTATTCTAATGCTTTCTATATATGGAGGATCACCCAATGCTAATCGTCTAATAAAGTTTTTAACTATAAATGTAGACTGTTTTCTAGTGGGGACCATATTATTGGTGGAAAGAGTCCCATTTTTTATGATCAGATTTTAACTCAAATACTTTACCCAGCAGGATCTGACATGGCCCAGAAAAATAGCTCAAGAAATATTACTTCTGTGAAGAGTCACACACTCAGTTTAAATACACTGTAAAAACAAGAGACTAGGTCATTCAGACAAATAAATATAACTAGAAAAAAAAGGTTTGGGATCCTGCCCACCTCTAATTGTCTTCACTAAAGGGGAGTTGGGAAGAATCATACTTAGCAAAAATCCTAAATAAACACAGTTCCTATGCTAATTCTCTCAAGCCTTATGCTGACATAGGTAGTGTTTTCTGAAGGACGTGTGTGTGTGTGTGTGTGTGTGTGTGTGTGTGTGTGTGTGTGTGTGTGTGTGTGTGTTGGTACTGGGACTTAACCCAGGGCGTGGCCCTTAGCTTTTTTGCTTAACGATGGTGGTCTACCAGTGGAGCCACCGCTCCACTTCCAGCATTTTTGGTGGTTCACTGGAGATGAGAATCTCATAGACTTTCCTCTCTGGGCTGGCTTTGAACCTTGGTCTTCAGATCTCAGCTTTCAGGCACCAGCATTCAGCTGAGATTTAAGTCTTTAATTTTTCTTTATTTTGGTTAGGCCATTTTTAAGGCTCCAACACAAGGTAACTGGAGGTCTTTTCAGAAAGCATCGCTGACCGACCTACCATGTACCCTGAGACCGATTCATTGCTCTCCCAGAGAGTTCATTCCACATCTGGAAGGGAGTGTTTTGACTTAGGTCCTTGCCAGTTCCCATTCAGCTCTGACCTTACACATCTGTATTTGACTCTGAGCCTCGTTGAAGAATAACCTGAAGTTGAGTTACTGTTGGAAGGAGAAAGTGGCTTCCTGCTGTCTTGAGTTTTATTTTGGTTTTGGTTTTGTAAAGCTTCAGGGAAGACCATCCCCCGAGGACGGCAACGTGCCACACCCAAGATCAGCGAGGCAAGTTTCTGATCTGGCTCTTGCTGACCTGGCTCTTGCGGGCAGCCCTTGTGTGTGTGTGTGTGTGGGGGGGGGGGTGAAGCAGAGGGGAGAAGAGGATCAGAGGACTGCAGGCAGGACAGGATGGCCAGAACTTGGCTACTGAGGGTTCCTAATTGTCTTGATTCACAGGACTGAAATCCTGCAGGCAGTATTCCTGGGATTGTGTAAGAACATTCGGCATAAAAATGTTAACAGCATGAAGTGACCTTCACCATGCTTAATGATGGATTGTAAAACAATGTTTTACCTGGGGTAACAGTGAGAATGCATTCCCCACTGATCTGGAATGAGAGGCCCCCCCCCCTTCCCCAAAGTGTGTTAAGTGCCCAAGGAAGCCTGGCTAGAGTTTCTATTTATCTAACAGATAATTGAGTGAGCTAAAAGGTCTTTTATTATCCTTCTGTGGATTGCATACTCGGTAGGGTATTCAGGCATTATTAAAGCCATGTGTACCCCTTCTGAGCACCTTCCCTGAGAATCCATCTTCACATGCTCAGGAATGCAAACCAGGCTCACTTCAGAGGCAGTGTAAACAAACCTCATCAAGGAGGCACATTTTCTTTATACATTATCCAATGCTCTCTGCATTAAAACAGGAATGATCTTGCTGATCCTAGACGCACATGTGTATAATTGCTGGGCTTGGACTTAATTTCCCTGGAAAAAGGTGATTGAAATTCATCAAGTTTGATCTGTCTCCAGACTCCATGTTCTCCACTGGACACGGAGCTCATGCCGGTGGCTGTCTCTGAGTTGTGGGTGGCGGGACTCAAAAGCATCTTGCGTAGTTACCATTAGAGGCCGGACTGGTATTCTGAGAAGTGGTCTAGACTGAGCAGAAACTCAGGAGTTTTGAGTCAGGATCAGTTTTGTCATATAGTGTTGGAAGACGAGACTTGGAATATTCTTAATTATAATGAGGAATGAAACCAAATAGCACTGAAAACTCCCAGTAAGATGTATTTTAGAATTGATGAGTCACGCCTGTAATCCTAGCTACTCAAGAGGCTGAGATCTAAGGATTCTGATTCAAATCCAGCCCAGGCAGATACCTCTGAGGGACTCTTCTCTCCAATTCATTAGCTAACAGATGGAAGTGACGATGTGGCTCCAGTGGTAGAGTGCCAGCCCTGAGTAAAGAAAACGTCAGGCCAGCGTTGAGGCCCTGAGTTTAACCTCAGTACTGGTACAAAAAACAACAACCCAAAACAATAAAAGAATTGTTTTAGTATATGCCTGCCAAGACAAAGTGACTTCGATAAGCCAACTCAAACTTTTGAGTCTCATAGAATTGCATACTTTTGATTTCCTGTGTGCATTCTACTCTGTTAAAGCTGGAAACAGGCTGGTAGCTGGTCAGCATCTGACTTACTTGTTCCATGCTACAAGTTATGTCTTTATACTATTACATTACTAATGATCTTTTGTGGTCAGAGTCATTTTAAGTTATAAATATTCTTTTAGAAAGTATTAATAAACTGATGAAATGTGCAAGTGAAACCTATTTTGGGGAAACCTAAGGAAATCCACACTTCCCTTTCAAGAGTTATTATATTCATTAACTATTCTTGAGTTTTCTATAATAGACATAAAAAGTAAACTGCCATGCAAATATCTTTGATAGCTTACTTTAAAGGTGTTAAAAAAGCCAAGTTTAAGTTTTGACTATATAAATGATTATGTGAATAAAAGGTAAAACTAAAAAAAAATGGACAAAATCTTTTTTGTCTTGTTCATGGAATACAGGCCTGTATCTCAGGAGATGTCAGCCGTGTTATCTGCTTGCTGAATATCCTTTCAGATAATTACACATATAGGTATGTTAGATGAATATGATATGCACATATAATCTCCTTGGAAGATAGAATGAACTTGGAAGTGTGTCTAATATAATTGAGATGGCGTGCTGCAATCCCACAGTGCACTTTTCCTTTTTACTTAATATGTCCTGAAAATTAGTAACTATAATTAGCACAAGTATTTAAAATTGTTGCTGTATTTAATCTGTGGTTCAGCTATTGCAAATTTATTCTCTATTCTAATTTTGCCATATAAGAAGGTCTTTTCTGCTTTGTACAATGAGAAAGAATTCTGCAGCGACCTGGTGTATGCTTCCTACCAACTACTAAGTCTGAATATCATCCTAAACAGTTTTGCTTTCTTTCTCAAAACTTTGGCACTGGCCAACTCTAAGTCTCCTAAGGTCTCCTATTTTTACCCCAGTCTCTTTTTACCCCAAGAAACATTTTAAGATCACTTAAGAGAATTAAAAAAATTCACATGCTTTTTTGTTCCAGCTCTTCACAGAATAACAAGTAATTGGTATTTGATACTTTATTTTGTTGAATACCTAACTTAATAAACGTTTTATTCCTTGCTTGTACTTACATGGTTATATTCCTATTAAGTTGTTGATAAAAATAATAATCTTTGCTTTAGAATTTTTATGTAAGAGTAATATAATATCTGTGTAAGTACTCTTTACTTTTCTTACTTTTCACTGAACAATTAAAGTTTGAAATCTGTGTAACTTTCTCTTTGAGAAAGTTAATTTGATAAGCATCCCATAAGCTCTGTACAATGATAACTTCATTGATTTTAGGACCAGGAGACAGAGATTTGTGTCAGTGGCATGATTTTGTTGCAAAGGAAAAAGAACACGGTGATATTTCTTTCTCCTTTGTTATCTGACTAGTAGCTGTAATTTATTGAAGTCTTACCCTGTGCCAGAACCCATGTGAAGGTAGGGTAAGCTACTGAAACAGTGATTTGTGACAGGAGGAATGTAGAGATTTATTTCTCTGTACTAGGAGTCTGGGCTAGACGGGGCAGACATGGAGACACTCAGGCTCACAGCCGCTGCCCCAGTCATCCCAGCGCCTTCCCAGTGAGCAGCAAGTGGGAAGGGAGAGGATGGTATGTGCGAGTCTTACAGTTTGGGAACTGGCATCTTGCTAGCCTTCCATTGGTTGTGGCTTCATCACACGGTCATGGCTAGCTGCAAAGTGGACTGGGAATTGTGGTCTTGGCCTCTGTTTCCCAGTGACAACTCTACCCCCATGAGGGAAGGTAGACACAAGTGGCAAATTCTGCCCTGGAATTTATATGATTATCTGATATTTTTTTTCTCTAATACTGGGGCTTGAACTCAGGGCCAAGATGCTCTCTCTTAAGCTTTTTTTTTTTCATTCAAGGATAGTGTTCTACCACTTGAGCCACACCTCTAATTCCAGCCTTTTGCTGGTTACTTAGAGATTTAAAAAAAGTCCCATGGACTTTGTCTAGACTTCGGTCTCTGGGGTGGCTTCAAACTGTGATCCTCACATCTCAGCCTCCCGAGTTGAGCCTTTGGCACCTGGCTATTTGCTTTTGATACTGGAGTGTGAACCCAGGGTGTCATATATGCTAGACATCACTCTACCACTTAGCTAAAACCCCAGCTCCAAGATTATCTGATATAATTGCTGCTCTGGAATAAATAGGATTTTATAGGGAGGATAATCAATGTTCAGAACCTAAGTACTTGTTGTTGTTGTTGGTGGTGGTGATTAGGCTTGAACTCAGGGCCAAGGCCCTCTCCCTGAACTTTGTTTGCACTAGACTTGCATTCTACCACTTTAAGCCACAGCTCCACTTCTGATTTTCTGGTGGTTAATTGGAGATAAGTATCTCTTGGATTTTACTGCCTGCCCTGGCTTTGAACTGTGATCCTCAGGTCTCAGCCTCCTGAGTAGATAGGATTATAGGTGTGAGCCACCAGAGCCCAGCTAGAAGCTAAGCACTTTTGCTAGGTCATAAGTGACAGAATAGGAATTTGAGCAGAGGTCTGGATGGCTCAAGTCCATGTTCTTAACTCCATGCCACATGGTATAACGAGAGCTGGACAGATTTCCCATGGACCCTTCGTACTTACTCTGTAAAAGAATAAGTGGGTCAGTGTTGTGTGACTTGGTATTTAATCTTCAGATCTCATTACAACCACAGATGCTTCTCTAGAATAATTAAGGCCATTCTGGATATTTTAATTTAATGCAGCTATGGCATTTCAAATGCATTCATTGCAACTGATCTTACTGAATTGGGTTGGCTGGGCCCACACCTGTGCCTGCTTTCTTCTACTCACAGAATTCTCTAGCCCCATTTCACAGTGCTCACCAGATCCATCCTGCCAAGGAAACAGAAAAAGAACTCTTCTGCAGTTTGCTTCCTTTCACAGATTAAAAAAAAATCAGCACTCCCCCAAAAAAAGGATGGGGTTCAGATGTTCCCCTCAGGTAGGCCAAAGATGCTGGGAGCTAGAAGCACCCTGGGAATGGGAGTTAGAAACAGAGGGAGATAAACCCAGAGCCTTACACATGCGGGGCAGGTGCACGGAGCCCCACGGAGCCCCACGGAGCCCCACGGAGAACACACTCAGTTCTGTCTCCCACTCCCTCCCTTTGCTCCTCAGCTCCTCCCCCTGCCCCTCAGCCCTCATTCTTATTTCTCCAGTTCAAGCAATGGTTTGGATTCAACTTGTGCTTAAAGCACAGCCTGCATTTCAGTGGGCAGAGACCAAAGGGTGGGAGTATGGTAGGAGGAAGAATGATCCCCAATGTCCTTGCTAATTTTGCCATTCCTAGGAATTGTAATACTTCTCTACGCAGCTATTCTTGCTTAATAACTGGGCACAGGGCAAAGTGGGCTATTCTTCCCTCATAAACTCTAGGAACGGGGCTCAAAAGTGAATCCTTCCTCTGGTGGGTAACACAGCCTCATTTCTTTGCTGGAGTTTCTTGAGTGACTATTTGGTTCCTTGAGATAAATGTGGAAAAATAAGTTCACCCCCTGAAAGGATTCCTGTCAAATGAAGCTCTAAAGGCATCAAGTTTCTTGGAGGAGAAGTCTGCAACTGGAAGAAAGGTGGTTTGAGTTTACAGTTAACTTGTTTTCTTTTTTTCTAAGGAAGTAATCCTCCTTCCCTCCCTTCTTTCCTTCCTTGCTTCCTTCTTTCCTTCCTTCCTTCCTCCTCCTGGATAGGGGAAGCGTTGACCTGGGTGGGGGGGATGGGGGGTGCTGGGAGGAGGAGCAGCTGGAACTCAGGGAGCAGTACCTGTCTCCTCCAGGCCCTGGTGGCTGCTGCCAGGAGCCACAGCACCTCCTAGAAGGAGACGGCTCTTGCCTAGCTTATTTTTCTCAACGTTGGTGCTCTGCCACTCAAGTCACACGCCCAGTCTGGATTTTGCTGGTTAGAGAAAATCACTTGCATTTGTTTGTCCAGGTTGGCTTCAAACAGATAATTAGGTCTCCACCTTCTGATTACAGGTGCATGTCACAGGCACCTAGCTCCCCAAAAGATTTTTGAGTATTCTAGGTACAATACTGGGTTCTAGGGTGGCACAACAATCCAGTTTGGGCCTCAATTTAATCTCTGAATATTGCATGTCTTTTCTTCCTGAGGTTTCCTCAAGGGCCTGTGTCAGAAGTTTCTGGAGTGACCTAGTTTCCCAGTGTTTTTCTGGAGGCACAGACGCCCGCTAGGGTGGGATTCGTGGCAATCTAAGTACGTCTGGCAGCAAGTCCACTGCAAGCCAGTATTTCAAAGTGAAAACTCTCCACTCTCGTGATCTCTCTTACCCTTTCTTCCTCTTCCTCCGCTTCTTTCAAAGCACTTCTCTCCTCCTCCCATCTCTTGTTGCCCATATGTTTTCAACTGTCTGATGGAAATTCAGAGTGACCCAAATCTTCCCTATACAGAGAGATGTGTTAATTCAATAAGGTCATTAAATGTGTACCAAAAAAAAAAAAATCAGTGTTAAGTGAAATAGATGAAGATTTTATTGAGTGAAATTTATGAACATTGTGAAAATAAAGCTCACACTGTGCTTTATTAAATAAATGGAATGACCTAAACTCACTCCTTTATGGTGAAATAAGGAGAGAGAGAAAGAGGAGAGAGCCAAATGAACTCATAGAGGAGGGAACATAGGGCAAGAACGGAAACATTTAAACAGGCAAAAATCCATCAGTGATCACCATGTTCCTTGTGCATTATAGTGGAGGCCAAAGAACTTCTCAGTGAGCGTATTTTTCCTCTTAGGCTGATCTATATTGACAGCCACCCACGGACACTAATTTTTAAGGGTGGACTGCGGCTTAGGGGCGGCAGAGGCAATGGGGTACTATATTTCACCGAGGCACAGTTGCCGTAAAAATAACGGCTTGTGCTGTTCCCACTCAATGGTCAATGGCTTTCACTATGAATACAGAGAGTCACATCAATTATGTTTATGCCGCCTTCCTGGAAACTGACAAGGCAGGGCGGGGGTAGGGAAGTCCCAGGCTGAAATATCCTCATGTTCTATAGTTGTTGTCGGGTGTGTGTGGGGGTGGGGGTGGGGGGGGGGAGGCTTACACACCAGGGTGCAAACGTAAGCAACGTTTCACCCCGCCTGCTAATAAAGAGCCAGGTCTGCTCGCTGGTGCCACAGCCCAGCCATGCTTCATAAGCATTGTGGGTTCCGAAATTATTCCAAGCTAGGCACTGCTACAAGGAAAATAGGCTGCTGGCTGTGAAAGAATGGGGGGGGATAATAAATAGCTGAAACTTGGAATCTCTTGATGAAAAATGAAAAGGAAAAAAAAAAGGTTTTATGAACCCAAGCTGTCAACTCCAATGAAAAAGCCCTGGTGGATGTGTGGGCCACAATGAAAAGCCAGGCCTTGCAGGGGAGGCCCTCAGATTCAATTTCCTATCCTGATGTCTTGTTCCAAAGGCAACTTCGGTGGCGATCGTGATGGAGATGTAAGTTCAGCTAGAGGGGGCGAGCGAGTGGCTCTCAGGTCCCGGTAGGAGGGATGGAAAGCTCTAAGCGGTGGCGTGTCACGAGTTTCCAAGAAAAGGGATGATGTACGCTTACAGAATTGGAGGTCTTCCAAGGGGCATTTGTACTTGACTATTTTGTGTGTGCATGTGTTGGTACTGAGGCTTGAACTCAGGGCCTTGTACTCTCGTTCAAGTTAATTACTCATGGCTAGTACTCTACCACTTGAGACATACCTGCAGCCCTAATAGGAACATAGAATAGAGGTAATGTCAAAGTGTGATACACCGTCACAGAGTAAGTAGTTGGAAAGGTCCAATATGTTTATCCAACAAAGCTTGGTGCTGGCGGCCCACACCTCAGGAGGTTGAGATCTGAGGATTTCAGTTCAAAGCCAGCATGGAAAAGAAAATCTATGTGACTTGTATCTCTCAGTAACCACCAAAAAGTTGGAAATTGAACTGAGGCTGAGATTAGAGTTCCAGCCTTGGGTGAAAAAGCCAAGGGACAGCTCCCAGGCCTTGAGTTCAAGTCCCAGTAATGGCACGTGTGTGTAATGGCGCACACACACACACACACACACACACACACACACACACAGAGGGGTGTATGAACAAACCAGGCATCTTGTCTAAATTAATTTATTTCATGAGATCATTTCTCCACACCCCATTTCACACTGCCTGTGGAGACATAAACCTAGTCTTGAGTAAAAGAATGAAGACTCTGGTCCCTCATTTGGCCCTAAATGTCACACAGAAAATGTTTTCTTAACTCAATGTGAGTCCTGGAAGACTTGTTTGCTTGACTTTCAAACACTGCCAGCCACAAGACACATCATTCTAGAAGGTTTTTCGGAGTCGACCGAGTCTCCATGGAAAATACAAGCCCAGGAGGAGGTCCTTGGGGCAGGGAGGTGAGGAGGAGGGCGTACAAATTTAGTAAGAATTCTTCCTCAGCTGGAAATTCTGGCCCATTTGTTTCCAAGAAAGCTTAATTCTGTAGACATTGCTTTTATGAATTACCATACGAGTTGGTACAACCTCATCTCACACTGCTTAAGTAAAGGAATGTCTCTTAATCATTAGGAAAAAAAAAATAGAAGAACGAAGCCAGAAGAAAATTACGTATTTGTCTTATTCTAGATAACGGCTTAAGCTCTTTGACCCTGCTGAACTCGTAGAAATCCTGCCTGTGACCCAAAGAAGTAAAATAAATGGCCAGCCATCCCAGCTCACCCATGTCAGACCTCCCGTCACAAGCCAATAAATGATGTGCGATTAGAGTCAGGCCAGGGACGTCCCCAGGGAGAATATTTTAGGAGACCTTTTTCTCTTTCTCCCAGACATCGGGGCTGTGTCTGAGTGACCCAGTGTTCGAATCTTCTCTCCTGGGTGGGGGGCTGCTGGAGGTTCTGAATGTACTCTGGCATGTCCTGCTGCCTCCACCCATTTTCTCAGGGCAGTGGGTAAACAGATCCGAGAGACTCTTACTTCTGGTTAACCAGCAAAAAGCCAGAAGTGTATAAGGGCACCAGTGGCTCATGCCTTTCATCCTAGCTATTCAGGAGGCTGAGATCTGAGGAGCGTGGTTTGAAGCCAGCCTAGACAGTTAAGTTCTCGAGGCTCTTGGTCTCCAATTAACCACCAAAAAGTTGGAAATAGAGTTGTGACTCAAGGGGTAAACTGCTAGTCTTGAGAGTAAAACTCAAGAGAGAGCATGAGACCCTGAGTTCAGGCCCCAGTACTGGCAGAAAATAATAATAAAAAAGAAATAAATAGAATTTCAAATGGCCAGTTATTTAGCGCAGATTTGAGGGGGCTAAAACAAAGATAGTAAGTGAGGAAGGGTGGAAACTCTTCTAGGACATGGGAACAGTGTTAGGGGCAGAGACAGAGGTGGCTTTTCCAAAGGAGGGCTCTGGGAAGCTCATGAGAGAAGAGAGAGGAAGCTAGAGGAAGCGTGTGCAGAAGGACCCACGTATCTACCCGGTCCTCTCTTCACATATTCTACCAACGCCAACCCTAGGGCCCATGATGGCCCCCTATGTCCGTCTGTCCTCCCCACTTCGGAGTGGGCAATCTCTAAGAACACTGATTGTGAAGCTGACCTTTAATAATAGCAAACCAGCCCAGTGCTGATGGCTCACGTCTGTCATCCTAGCTATTCAGGAGGCCGAGATCTGAGGATCTCAGTTTGAAGTCAGCCCTGGCAGGAAAGCCAATGAACTATCCAAAAAAGCCAGAAGTGGAGCTGTGGCTCACGAGGTCGAGAGCTAACTTGGAACAAGAGAAGCTCAGAGACAGTGCCCAGGCCCTGAATTCCAGCCCTGGTCCAGGCGTACACAAAACAGAGTAAACCAATGAGCAAGACAAATGAAGTTAGGTATTGGTCTTGAATCACAAGGAGACTCCACCTGCCCTTAAAGTTGACTTGATTTAAATGAACCATGATTGGGAAGACACTGGAGGGCGCTGTGGAGGGGAGAGGACTAGGAGGCTGGGGCTGAGCTGCTCTGTAACTGGTCCTCTGTGTTCACAAGAGACCTTCAGACACAGAGCTGCCTCAGGCAGCCTCCACGGACCACACCGGCCAGACAGACAGAAGTTCAACGCTGCCCTTTGTTGCTTTAGACGTGGAAAGATGGAGAGCAACTGCCAAGTCTTTGAAGTCTGTCTCTGTGGGTCTGGACGCCACAGTTGGCCAAAGCTGGAAGCTCACCACGGCAATGACTCATCTGATGTTAGAACCTCACCAGATTAGGCCCCGCTATTTTTAATGCCTGACTTTGAACATAAGTGGCGAGGTGTGGCTCAGAATGTCATCATTCCCCCGGGAAACGCAGGCTGTAGTGCAGCATGTTTCCCCCATTCCTGCTGCCTAAGCCCTCAGTGGTTCAGATGTTTGCCTGTTCTTCCCTCATCAAAAACAGTCCTAATGCTGTGCTAGGTGCCTGGAAACGAGATGAACGCCGTCTCTGCCTTTGATGACTCCCTAATTGCCTCTGCTGTTTCTTTTTTGGAGGTATGCTTTCAAAAAGCTTTATTAATCATTGTTATAAAGATGATGTACAGAGGGGTTACAGTTATATGTCTGGCAAAGAGTACATTTCTTTTTGAACAATGTCACCCCTTCCCTCACTCTCTCCCGGTTTTCCAATCCCACCCACAGTTCGTGTTTAACGTAGTCCAGTGAGCACCCCTGCTACATTGTTCACCCTTTGCCCCTCCATCTCTGTACCTCCCCTTATGCTCCCAAAGATAGAGAGAACAAATGAGACAAAAAGGAAAGAAAACAAAAACAGCAAAAATGAAAAAAAAAAGAGATTGTTTCCATTCTCTGGAGCTCATTTCGATAAATATTATTTTGTATGATCAGCTGCACTTAGGCATTCTACTTTTCTGTTCCTCTCCTAAAAGTTCTGTATCCTCCTTTGGTCTCATTGTGTGTGAATGCCTAGAGGCCTGTATAATTTTCTATTTAAAAAATTTAGGTCAGAGCCCAGTGACAGAGGCTCATGCCAGAAATCCTGGCTACTGAGGAAGCTAAGATCTGAAGATTGTGGTTGAAAGTCAGCCCAGTCAGAAAAGTCCATGAGACTCTTATCTCCAATAAACTACTCAGGAAAAGCTGGAAGTGGCTCTGTGGCTCAAGTGGTAGAGCACTAGCCTTGAGCACAAAAGAAGCTCATGGACAGAGCTTAGGTCCTGAGTTCAAACCCCAGGACTGACAAAAAAAAGTTTTTTAGATTGGTCCTTGAACACTAAAATTTGCTGGTGATCTAATGAAGACATGGATATGAAAATTAATAAATGCTGTTAGAAGGATACACTAAATGCATTTTTATAATATATTGATATGTTTTAAGATACTGTTTGGAGGTGTTTAAGGAGTGTTTTCTCCCTTTGATTTGTTGTGTTTCTATTTTTGTTTTGTTTTGAGGCAACCTTTCACTATGTGGTTTTGGCTGGCCCTAAACTTTCAACCCTTTGGTCTGAGTGCTGAGATTAAGGGATTGAACCCTCCTTCTTGTTGATAGGTCTGATAGGAGTGGGGCTAAAGTCAGAAAAGTGACTTTTCTTAGGACCGTGTACATTGGACAGGATTATCCTTTGCTCGTGTTATTTTTTCCCCCACTAAGTTATTTTCCTATCAAGCGGATCAAATGCCATGAAAAATTGCAAATGAGCTTCCGGAGAGTTCCCACTTGCATCCCTGCTCCCGCCCTCCTCCTCATTCTGAGTGAGCTGCCAAGGATCGCACACCGGTTAACAAATGGCTAATCGACACTCACCCATCTGCTGAGGAGATTTTGGCTGTTTTCAGGTAGAGTCAATGATCATTAAGTTTTGTTTCCCCTCATGGGGGAAAGCTGTGACATACTGATTACTTGACAATGTTCGAAAGATTTGACTCGTTATTTACGTGGGCCAACCAAATCTTTCTTTGGGCTAATGGGCCTGTCCCATAGCTAGTTTCTATCAAGGTCCATCAAACTTAATTATTTTTATAATGATAAACAGGTATCGGCAACTTTTAAGGTCAGTGGTATGAATTGCGAACACTGAAATATTGAAATACTGTAGCAATGAGTAACCAGCAAATCGCGCTCTGCTCTTCTAAACCTTCAGCAACGTTTTCCACTCGGCGTTCTGAATGCTCACATGCATTGTGATCTTCTCTTCCTGGTGCCTTTTTAGTACAAGCGGGGAGAGGTACGAGACTGCTGCTCCGATCTTTTCACCTAGGTACATTGTGAAGAGATGCAGCCAGGGGCAGCCGGGCTGGGCAGGTTCACGTGTGTTGCGCTTCCCCGTGGGCTGTGTCTGCAGTCAGTGAGCGTCAAGAGCGGCGCCGTGGCTCCAGCCGTGTTTCAGTCTCCTGTCTTCTCCTAGCTGACCAGTGACATGACCACCCATTTTTGTTGGAAGGCTGACCTCCAATTCCCAGGCAATCTCTGGTTTTAGGAATGAACACACATGTCTGTTCTAGGTTTCTAAAGTCATTTGGGCTAATTCAAAATATGATTCCATCTGGGCGCTGGTGGTTTCTGTTGGTAATCCTAGCTTCTCAGGAGGCGGAGATCTGAGGAGTTAGGTTCGAAGCCAGCCTGGGAAGAAAAGTTTGGGAGACTCTGTCTCCAATTAACTAGCAAATAACTGGAAGTAGAGCCGTGGTTCAACTGGTAGAGTGCCAGATGAGCAAAAAAGCTAAAGGGACAGCACCTAGGCTGTGAGTTCAAGCCTTAGTACTGATATGTGCATGTGCATGCACACAGACACACGTACACATGTTATTCCACACAAACAAAAATCTAATACATAAATATTGAATTATCTTACCAGAACTAACTCAGTATGTTGATCAAGGACCTCCTCCTATGTGCCAGGAATTGATAAGTGCTGGAAATACCATGCTTAGCAAGTCAGGTATATATTGGTGCCAGACTTGGGTCCTGAACTCAGGGCCTGGGCACTCTCCTCGAGCTCTTTTTCTCAAGGTTAGTGCTCTACCAGAACATCCAGTTCAACTTCTAGCTGTTTTGCTGGTTCACTGGAGATAAGAGTCTCACTGACTTCCCTGCTTAGGCTGGTTTTGAACCATGATCCTCAGATCTTAGCCTCCTGAATAACTACAATTACAGGAATGAGCCACTAAAGGTCAACTAGATTTTATTTTTTAACGGGAGATCAGATGTGCATTACTCTGAGGGAATCATTCTCCTCTGAGATCCCCCAGGGCTGTGGTAAGGGAACAGGATTCTGGTTTGGGGACTGGGTAAGGAGGATTGCTCACAGGGAGGAAAGCAGAACAGATATGACAGGCTCTAGCTTTCCTTCTCTACAACAAATGAAGAAATAGCAGCTTAGAAAGGATGAGGAATGTTCTCAAGTCTCTCAAGCTAATAAGCAGGAAAGACAGGAAACAATGTAGGTCCTCTAGTTTCTAGTTTAGCTCTCATAAAGCACTAAGACAGAGATCTCAAGCCCCTCAGCCAAGGGTTCTAAGACTGTCTGTCTTTCAGTTTGCCCAAAGGTGTTTGTCCTTTCATTTATTCTGATTATACTATGGGATGTCACTGTTTTATTAACAAACCTCCCCCCCCCCCCCACTTTTTTTTTTTAAAGTGCTTTGAGTGACTATATATGAGTCTTGGAATTCTGGCATCATTTATCTCAAATGGGTAAACTGGAAACCAAGAATTCTCATGGCTACAAGGCATGCCCTCTGGAAGGGAAAGGGGCAAAGAGGATAATATTTTCCTACAGAGAGCTGCTCAGATCCTCCTCATGCTGGAGTCTGTCCCCTGAATACTTCATGAATACTTCTGAGCCAGCAGGAGTAAAATGAGTTATCACTATAACTCAGCATGGCTAACTTCATATTTTCTTTTTTCTTTGCTTTTTTTTTTTTGTCTCTGGACCAGTACTGAGGCTTGAACTTATGGCCTGGGTGCTGTTCCTTAGCTTTTGTGCTCAAGGCTGGTGCTCTACCAGTTGAGCCACAGCTCCACTTCTGGCTGTTTGATGGTAAATTAGGGATAAGAGGCTCACAGACTTTATTGCCTGGGCTGGCTTTGAACCATGATCCTCAGATTCCAGTCTCCTAGGTAGCTTGAGTGATCTACTGGCACTTAGCTCAGTATTTTCTTAAAATAATTTATGGCTTATTCTTTTTATCTCTATCAAATACATTCACAAGTTGTGTTTGTATTAGTTGTGTTTATATTAGTATCCTCTTTATTTTACTGAAATGCATTTAAGTGAGATTTGGTCATGCAAATTTTGTCATTAGATTTTTCTTTCCATACTTAAATATCTAAAAGGATATGTCTATCCTTAATTCAAATCCTCAAGGTGTGACAATGTTTCTACCCATCTGTACTTAGTTATAAATCACCTGCATTTGTATATACTAAGTCAAGTGAGGTTTATTTGAAGCATTGGAAGTGTGTGGTATGTTGGGATTATCTGAATGATTAAATGCTTCCACAATAAATCTATGACTCTGAGATTGTGTTTCACAGGTTCCTAACATTCACTAACCAGTGCAGCATGGAACACTTTGAAACAGAACATTTCAGTGTGATTTCAAACTTAGTTCTCCTATTGCAGTGGAAATAAATCACTATATCCTATACAAAGAAGAAAACAGTTGGAAGGATTTCTGTTTTTTTTTTTTTTTGTTGTTGTTGTTGTTTGTTTGTTTTTTGGGTCCGGTCATGGGGCCTGAACTCTGGGCCTGGGTGCTGTCCCTCAGCTCTTCAGCTCAAGGCTAGTGCTCTACCACTTGGGCCACAGCGCCACTTCCGGCTTTTTTCTTTTTGCTTATATGGTGTTGAGGAATTGAACCCAGGGCCTCAGGTACGCAAGGCAAGTGCTCTACCACTGAGCCACCTTCCCAGCCCCCCCCCCTTTTTTTAAATGCTAGTGGTGGGGCTTGAACTTGGGGCCTGAGCACTGTCCTTGAGTGTTTGTTCTCAAGGTTAGCACTCTACCATAGTTAGCTCATTGGAGATAAGCATCTTACTGACTTTTTTGTGCAGGCTGAGTTCAAACTGCAATCCTCTGCTCTCCCCCTCCTGAATAGCTAGGATTACAGGCGTGAGCCACTGATGCTTGGCTGGTACACTCCGTTCTGATTGATGGGTCCCTGAGTTGGGAGGATTTGGGAGAATTCCTCTGTATGGTTTGTCGACAAGCTGGTGTTTGCACCTTCGAGAAGAATTAAGGAGCTCGCAAAGGATCGATTACAGAATCGTTCTTTGCTCTAACTTGGAACATTAGAATCTGTCTTGTGCCCTGTGTTATACTTAAGACAAGTAAGTGTGACAGAACGAAGCTTTTATTTAAAATGCCCTCATTGCCAAGTTTTACTTTCAAATGGTGATTTGGAAGATAAATATATACATACATATACGTATATACATATATATCATTTAATAAGCTTTTACAAAGCTTTGAGAGCTTTAACTGGATGAATAATTAAAAAACACTAAACTTGGCAGCTGGCAAGATGATGATTAGATGTAAAGCAAAGAGAGAAATATCAGATTAAAAGAGAGAGAGGCTGGGGCCAAGGTTTAGTGGTGTCAGAGGCAGCACAAGCTGATTGACAGAGCTTGGTTTGGATCGATTTCATTTTTTTTTTGTGCCTGTATTGAGGCTTGAACTTAGGGCCTTGGCACTCATGTTGTGTTTTCATTCAAGGCTGGTGTTGTGCCACTTGAGCTACACCACACTTTCAGCCCTTCAGTGGTTAATCAGAGGTAAGAGTTTCATAGACCTTCTTGTCTGGGTTGGTTTTGAACCACGATCCTTACATTTCAGCTTCCGGAGTAACTAGGGTTGCAGGCATGAGAAAGTAGCACCCAGCTTTGATTTTATTTTTTCTATACTAAAATTTCTACCTGTACCGTTGAGAACTACTATTGTGTTTGTGTGTGTGTTTATAGTGTATATTAACATGCAGGTATATTACACTCAACACCATTGCTGTTTTTAAAGTGACTTGATCAACATGGATATAGAAACATAGGTGTACTGATTTATTCATTTATTTTAACTGACACTATATCTACAGATATGAAAATATAAGGCAACTTCATTTATTTTTATTCTATTTCTTTTTTTAAAGTTCTTTTTTGGTATATTATTGGCCTTTAAGGGATTTAATTTTTTCTCTTTAGTATTTAAATTTTTACCTTTATAAACATTCATATATCACACTATATTGTTAGCTATTGTTAGTTGTTCATGACTTTGACTCTAATTTCCTGATTGAATTTAGCAGAGGCTATAAAAGATGCCACTGCCTTTGCTTAGAGTCCTTTATAAAGGTAGATGTTATAATGCGTCTTAAAAAATGAAAACCTTGGAACTGGCACTTGGCTCCAGTGGTAGAGCGCTCGCCTTGAGCTGAAGAGCAGTGCCCAAGCCCAGAGTTCAAGCCACATGACCAACAACAACAACAACAAGTGAATACCTTGCCTGGGCAGCAAATTCCATGAGACTCCCATCTCCTATAAACTACTCAGAAAAGGCTGGAAGTGGAGCTGTGTCTCAAGTGGTAGAGCACTAGCCTTGAGCAAAAGAAACTCAGGATAGTGCCCAGGCCCTGAGTTCAAGCACCCGGATTGGTTAAAAAAAGGTAGTGCTAGACATTGTTAAAGATATATGGATTACTTTTATTCTTAACAACCACAAGGTTAGATGTTTTTATAATGTCTACAATATGGGGATGATTGAAGTTTACAGAGACTCAAAAAAATTTTTTTTTTTACAACACATGGGATTTAACACTTTGACACCAGCTTTCGAGCTAATGTTTTACCACCAAACTAAGCCTGGCTGAGCACTGCACCCGAGCCCCTGTGAATCAGGAATAGACTGGAACAATCTCCTGCTGTCCCAGTGCGTGGCCACGCGGTTCAGCTGTTGTGGGACCTTTGGATGTGTTGCTCCCTGGATTCTGAGAGCCACACCTCCAGCTCAGCCCAGACTTTTACTTCCCTTGTCACTGGGGAGGACAGGCCTGTTCCCTGCATCCAGCCCTCGTGCATCTCCTGTAGCTGGGATAACAGGTGTGGGCTACAGCACCCAGACAGGGAGGGAGGTGTCTCACACTTTACAGACCCAGTCTGTTTTTCAACTGTAACACTGTGATCTCCATTTTCCAAGTAGCTGGGATTACGGGATTGAGCCACCACGCCCAGTTTTTTGTTGTAACTCTTCTAGGCAGATGGAGACTCAACAGACATTCGCATTCTTCTTTGGATTCAAAACTCGATAACATTGGGCATTGTGTCAGCCTTGTGCACCGCTGTCTACTCAGTAAGTGTCACCAGACACACAGTAGGCTCTCAGTCTAAGTGTCAGCTGAGGAACCACCACCACAGTATCACGCCCGGCCTCTGCTCAGCCTTGTGCTTTCCCCTCCTGTATGAGACTTTTAAAAAATGTGTAGAAATGTATGCATGATTCCTTCGGCTTCTGGAACCAACACTAACCTCAGCCCCGAAGTGCTCCTGGGCCACGCTGGCTGAGGCTGGTGGAGAGGGACGCGCGGTGGAAGGCGTTGGTCCAGAGACTTCAGTGTTTCCTGTGTGTTGTGTTCTCCCCAGGAGTTCCGCTCTCACCTCATTTCTTGCCTCTGCTGGCACTTCTCACTGTTCACATGAGCATTTCTCACAAACTCCCTCAGGACTCTAAGAATCTCACACCTCCCACCGCTATGTAGTTATATACACCACTGCAAGATTCCCACTGCATGAAAAGCTAAAAAAGAAACCCAACCAACCAACAACCCGCAGTCTTCTTAAGCTAACTGCTCTAGGCTGAACCTCAAATAAGGGATAGAATCATCACAGCGAGAAATTGCTAGATTCTTAGCTCCTCAAGTCCTCTTTTATAAACTCAAGTTTTTCATAGCTTCCCCAGCCTACTACTAAAACCCAGTAAAAATTCATAAAATGTTTGTTGAGTAACAGCCTAAGAATCTTTCAGGAAGAAATTCATTGTTGATTTGGTATGAGGTAATTGTCACACTCCCCAGTCTATTTCTTCTCAATGAACCTTCCTAGCTTTATGAATTTCTTTTCCTTCTTCTCTTTTCTCCTCTTCCTATTCCTCCTCCTCCGCCTCCTCTTTCTCCCCCTTCTCTCCCCCTCGTCCCCCTCCTCCCCCTCCCCTTCCATTCCTCTTCCTCCTCTTCCTCCTCCTCCTTCTTCTCCTACTTCTTTTTCTGCTTCCTCCTCCTCCTTCAGGGCCTGAGTGCTATCCCTGAGCCTCTTTGTGCTCAAGGCTAACAGCACCACTTTTAGATTTTTCTGAGTAGTTTATTGGCGATAAGAGCTTACAGACCTTGTTGCCCAGGCTGGCTTCAAACCTCGATCCTCAGATCTCAGCTTTCTGAGTAGCTAGATTACAGGTGTGAGCCACCCGCCCTGGCCTTCCTCTCTTTTCTTCCCTTTCTTTGTTTCTTCCTGTTTGTTCTATATAGTAGGAGTTTAAGCTCTCCAGTCTACACTCAGCCTTCTGAATAGCTAAGATTACAGATGTGAGCCAAAGGTACCTGGCAATTTTTCTTTTTAACAGGATTGAACCGTATTTCCCAGAGTGAATATTCCTGCCTTAGCCTCTGAGTGCTAGCATCTCAGGTCTCTTGCCATATGACTTGTCCTCAAATATCATCTTTTAAAGAAGACATAGCATAGTAATGACAAACTTTAGTTGTTCCTATTTTCTATGAATTTGTTATGTTTGCCAATTAATTTTAATAAGAAAGTAGTGAGAAGAAAACTTAAAGCGGGGTATTTACAGATACAATGAAGAGTCCAATGACTAGTTTTAATCTACCCCATGGAATGCAAGTTTCTGGCTCCTAGAGATATTTATGGCTATGTGGTTGGCTGCCTTTGGGTGCTAGTGATGGGCATCGGTAGATTCTTTTCTCCCAGGATGAAAAATGAAATTCAAAGGAATGTTCATTCCTTTCGAAGTCTTTGTTGACCCAAGTTATTTTTCATCTGCCAAAATGGGTACTCTGGCTTCTGTCCCTCAGAAGACCCCTAGAAGAAAAGTAATTGATCAATTTAGCCCAACTCCAACCCCCCAGGAGCTCTGCGGTGGGGGCAGCCTGCAACCTTCTTCACTGTCTGCTCACGCTATGCCATGGCGGCCTGGGGTCAGAGCAGGATCTGCACTGGGAAAGTCAGCAGGGCTTCTGACCACCCTAGGCCAGGTCAAACCCAAGCCAGGCTCCGGTGGCTCACACCCGTTAGAGTGGCCAACATTTTGAATCCAAACAACAACAAATGCTGGTGGAGATGTGGGGAAAAAGAAGCCTACTGCACTGCGGTGGGAATGTAAACAGTCTGGAAAGCAGCCTGGGGGTTCCTCAAAAAACACAGACCTTCCCTGTGACCCAGCCATACCACTCCTGGGCAACTACCCTCAGCACCACAAACCAGGATATGACAAAGACACCTGCACATCCATGTTCACTGCCGCACTATTCACAGTAGCCAGGATACGGAAACAGCCCAGATGCCCCACAGTAAATGACTGGATCCAAAAACTGTGGTACCCATAACAATGGAACTTCACACAGCCATTAGAAAGAATAAAATAATGCCATTCACAGAGAAATGGATGGAACTAGAACAAATCATGTTAAGTGACGTAAGTCAAGTTCAGGGAGACAAATGGCACATGTTCTCCCTGATACTCAGAAGTTAGATTTAAATCGCATTGGGATATGATGAATTACACAGGATTCTAGAGACTCACATACAGGGAGACCAAAGGAGAGAATCACAAAGGTGCAATACCCTAGCGTCTCTTCCTATGTATATAAATAATACATACTGAAACGAACTCCAAAGATAAGGAAACAAAGGACTTTTTTCTTAACTTGTTTTTTCTTTATCTGATGACTCTATACTCTTTACCTCATATATGGTGTATTCACGTGCACATCTGTGGGAGGGGGAGGGGGGGACACAGAATCCGAGGAAAAAGGCTGAACAAGTGCAGCAGAGGAGCGCACTGGACATGGATGAAAGTGAACTGTGCGACTCGTGCGTGGAGACGGGAGGGAGGGAATGGGAGAGAAGGAGGGAGCAGACGACATTATGTAAGTGTAACCACTATATATCACCTCTAAAATAACAATCAAACAAATTTAAAACAAACTTAGAAGGTTGGGCCTGGTGTTGGCGGCACATGCCTGCAATCCTAGCTATTCAGGAGGCTGAGATTTGAGGACCACAGTTTGAAACCAGCCAGGACAGGAAAGTCGGTGAAACTCTTGTCTTTAGTTAACCAGCAAAAAGCTGAAAGTGGAGCTGTGGCTAAAGTGGTAGAGGACTAGCCTTGAGGGATAGTCTTGAGTTCCAACCCCAGTACTAGCATAAACAAACAAACAAACGAAAGAAAAACTTGTGAGGGTATTGTGAAAAATCTCATATGATCCTGGGTGCAAAGATAAAGTAATAGGATGAAGCAGATGGTTTTCTGCACCAGCAGAAATAATACAATAGCAATAAAATGCCCATAAGATTATAAACTTCCTACTTCTGTGTCAGAAGAAGTTTCTAATATGGAAACTATGCACTGGAATGGTCTATATTTTGTGCCACGAATACTTAAGGTCACTCACGTTTAGTCTTCCTCTTACTAAATTTCAGCTAATCACCAACTTTTGTCTCAGTTATTTTCCATATCTGGCTGATAATCAAAGTTTACAGATGGGTAGTTTAGCCTCTGAAATAATCTGAAAAGGAAGATCTTCTATATCGTAGAAGTTCAGAACAGTCATTTTGAAGACCATTTGATTTTTCCTGGTTATTCTGCTATTTCTTTCTTACAGCCAGGAACAGTATGTGCTATGCATTCGTCTTTCTGGTTTGGGTAAAGATCAAAGCTGCTTTCATTTCTGTAAGCCATGATGTGAGTTCCCTTTTTGTCTCCTCTTTCTACTTTTCTTTCTTCCCTTTGACACTGGTTTATGAATCCAGTAAAAAAAAAAAACAATATTAAAGATACTGTAGCAGGCTATTTGTCTATTTTTGTACTTTTTGGGGGAAGGCTTAATAATCTACCATGAACTTTATGGCAAGGTTGTATTTTGGAATGAGCTGAGCCTTTACAGCTGTTTTCTGGGTGGAGACATGATTTGGTGTCCATACAATGAATCTTTTAATAACCCAAAGTGAATATTCCATTTGATATGAACTGCTGTGCAAAGATACTCATCAAATAAAAGGAAAAGAAAAAGTGTTCAAGGTATCGTGAAGAGAAAGAGCAGGCTATCCAACAGGGTGCTTCACGTTTAGATTCCACATATTTAATGCGCGTGTGCAAACAGAGCAACAGAAACTGACGTTTATCCACTTGAGCGCACAGGGAGGGGCTGTCCCGGGCACTTCATATGCATTCAAGTGTTTACCTCTCATTACCGCTGATGAAGCCCGCATGTGGCTTCAGATGTACCTGAACTTTGTTGTGATTTGAAGGTAGTAGAGTATGAGTTGTTTTCAGTGTTGATACTTTTATGGTTTATTACAATTTGTTCTTCAGTCAGTGTATAATATTTCATTCAAAGCAGTAAAACAAGATTTTGGATGAAAACAACAAAAAACAACCCTCCTCCTCCATCTAAGGAGCATAGTAATAAACGTAACAGGCCTTCAGAAGCCATTATGCCCTTTGTGCTTGGATCCAGCGGACTTAGTTAAACCCCTTGAGGATTACATATTATCTTCTCACGGTAGAGAAGTCTGTAAAGACGGCACTGCGGAGACTTCTCCACTCAATGAGTCAGTGGCAAAGAATCGACACTGTAATCTGGTGATTTGTGGACCCTAGAAGCCAGAATATGTAATGATTCATAGGTCCTAGAATCTAGTAATCCATGAATAAAACTTAAATAATGTGGAAGGGTAATAGGTATATTTAAAAACTTGTGTGTGGGTTGTGTGTGTGTGTGTGTGTGTGTGTGTGTGTGTGTGTGTGTGTGTGCCAATTGTAGGACTTGAATTCAGAGCCTTGTGCTCTTGCTCAGCTTTTCACTCATGGATGTCTTGCTACCACTTGAGAAATGGTCCTTCTTAGAAGCTCTTCTTCTGACATTTTGCTGGTTACTTGGAGAGAAGAGTCAGGTTTTTCTCCCTGGGCTGATTTTGAACTGGATCCTCAGATCTCAGCCTCCTGAGTAGCTAGGATTACAGGTGTGCGCCATAAGCGGCTGACATGGTTTTTTGTCGGGGAGAGAAGAGGGGTGTTGAGACAGAATCTTACTCTGTGGACCAGGCTTGGGCTCAAACTCAAGACTTTGTGTCCCTGATGCTGGGATTTTACAGATACTGCTGCAGCGCCCTACCTGGTATTTATCATGCTGAAGTCCTAGGAGCTAAGAGCACAAGATGAGCATGTCCACGTTGACTTTGCCCTCCAGCTTGTCTGCCGGCAGCTGCCAGGGTGTCTGAGGTTCTCAGCGTGGAGAGGAAACCGTCGTAAGAGTGCTCTGCGGAGAAATTCCGCAGCTTCTTACAAAATGTCCACTTCATGGCTGCCAAAGAATGTAGAAAAACAGTCTTATCAGTTGGAAGACTTGGTTGTTTTGTGAATTGTATTTTTCAAATCAGAGAAATCCGTCTTGCTGTATATTTTAGTTTAATCTGTCGTGTGTTAATAAATCAGATCTGGAATAAAACTCAGGGAAGAATAATTTATTTCATCCTTTTAGATAACCCAACATTGAATCAGATGCCATCTACAGCCCTGGGAAGTTCTCAGGCTCCTCGAGATACCAGAGATAAAGCAGTGCTGATTAACAATAGCATGCGTATTTCTAGCAGAACTATGCTAGAAGCCAGGAGGAAGAGGACATAAGTATCTGTCACTATTGTATAATTCATATTAATTTTTTGTGTTTATTAGGTTCAATCCCAGTACTGAAGAAAGAAGAGTTGGAGGCAGAGAAATATAAGTTAATGTGGCCACTATGGAAATTCATCAAAAAACTATAGTGACTCTATCACTTAAATACCATTCCTTATATCTGAAGGAGGGTGAATCAGCCTACAGTAGAGATATCTACACACCCATGTTTATAACAGCACTATTCGTAAGTTGTGGAATCAGCCTACCCATCCATAAGCTGATGACTAGAGAAAGAAAATGTGATATATATCTACTATATCTGATACATATATAGCTAAAGGGATATTAGTCAGCAATGAAAAATAATGAAATTATGTCATTTGAAGGAAAATGGATAGAACTGAGGATCATCACGTTCAGTGAAACAAGCTGAGAAAGACAGTACTTCATGTTCTTTCTCGTAGAAGGAATCTCAATATAAAAAATATAAAGATATGAGTGCAAAAGGAACTATTTTGGGATGCAAGTCAGTGGGAAGGTAGAAAGAAAGAGAAATTAGGACAATGCAGCCTATTAAGAATTGTTTTCAAAGGGGAGATAAAAATGGTAATAGAAGGGAGTGAAGTGGATCAAGATTACATTATTTCCATGTATGAAACACCCTAATGAAATCCCTTTGTACTATCAATATGCTAAATTAAAAGAGAAATAAACAAAGAGGTTTAAAAACATAAAATGAGCCGGGCACTGGTGGCTCATGCCTGTAATCCTAGCTAATCAGGAAGCTGAGATCTGAGGATTGCGGTTCAAAGCCAGCCCGGGCAGGAAAGCCCATGAGACTCTTATTTCCAACAAAGTACTCAGAAAAAGCTGCAAGTGGTGGTGTGGCTCAAGTGGTAGAGTGCTAGCCTTGAGCACAAAGAGGCTCAGGGACAGTGCCCAGACCCTGAGTTCAAACCTTAGGACCAGAACAAAGAAAAACAAACATGAAATGAGAAAAAAAGAAAAACATAAAGAATACAAAATGAACTGGAAAAATATTGTGACATATATGACATTCCATTGTCTCATATGTGCTCGGCAAGTGGTCTTCTGCAGAGCAGAACAGTGTTGTAACTAGTGTTGTTATGAACATGGATGCGCAGATATCGCTACTGTAGGCTGATTCGCCCTCCTTCAGATATAAGGAGTGGTATTTAAATGATAGAGTAGTTGTAGTTTTTGGATGAATGTCTGTATTATGAATTTCCATAGTGGCTACATTAGCTTACATTTCTCTACCTCCACCTCTTTTTTCTTCAGTGCTGGGACTGAACCTAATAACACAACAAATTAATATGAGTTATACAATGGTGATAGATACTTATGTCTTCTCCTTTCCAGCTCTGCATGTTTGTATCTGTGTATCTGTATATTTTAGGCACTCGTGGAGGGTTACATTTATGTAGGAATAAATAAACAGACTTTTAACAGCTTGGTAATATATTTTCATATGTTCCCGTACAGATCTATGTATCATAGCTGCGCTGCCTTAGGGAGGGAGTACTAACTGAGCTCATAGGATGTGTCTAGGAAAACATCTCTGTCCTCATGTGGCTCCTACAAGTGCAAGTAGGTTACAGTCACTGCTTGTGTATTGCACTGATTGTGCACTTGCACTTTTTGCATGTCATGGATCAGACCTTTTTATTTGGTAACAAAAGGGCAGCAGGAGGGAGAATCATTTAGCTGAGGGCCAATGCACAGGGTTTGATGAATGCTTGCCACATACCACTTCGCACACACCTCCTCACGAAGCACAGGGTGACCTGTGCCACAGCCCTGCGTCGGCATTCAGTCGAATTTCCCCCAAAGAGGTCGGGAAGCGAGCTGCCACCCACAATTCCAGATGGTTAAATGTTTACCTCTCGCTTTTAATGAAAATGTAAAACCCAGGGGCCCAATTCTCCCTCCTTGCCTCTTGTGTGTCTAAAGGTTGAGTTGAATAGAAATAATTAAGGACAGATTGGGAACACATGACAAAAGCCACGGGCTGTTTTAGTAACCTGGGCTGCTTATCACAGATGACTGCTCCACACAGCATCGCCCTGAGTGGTGGCTCCTAAGACTCAGCCAGACAGGAGGCTGAGAGATGGGAGGTGTGATATAGTCTATACTGGAATTATTTCTTCAGGAGAGGATAGATAGGCCCTTTAAGAAAAAAAAAAGGGGTGTCACACTTCCGTTTTGGATCCGGTTGGGACTGTACTTTCAATGCCAAATGGCCGTTCAGCAACTTCAAACTCATTTTGATTGCTGGTGTAAATGTAATCTATTTTCGTAATCTGGCATTTTGTTATTATTGTCACCGCTGCTGCATTTGACATTTAGTTAACGAATGGCTGGTTGTACACCAGTGAGTCTCTCGGACACCAGAATACACCGAAGCTCTCGTCAAGTGAGAGCTTGAGTAAGGGTGTCAGCGCTTTTATAGATTTGTGGACAAATTCAGCATTCCAAGATAAAGGTGTGGGGGCATAAGCAAGTCAGCACCAGCTGGCAAAATGTAGAATGTAAATAAATACAAAATAAATAAAAAGTGTAATTTTTGGTACAGCCCTGCTTTGATTCTGGGATAGCTTATTCTTTGTACAACACCATAAATTGTGTGTGTGCATGTGTGCATGTGTGTGTGTGTGTGTGTGTGTGCATGTGTGTGTGCGTGTGTGTGTGTAGGTGCTTGTGTGTATTAGTGTGTGTATGTACTGGAGTTTGAACTCAGATCCCAGGCATTGTCCCTTAGTTCCTTCAAGGTCAGCACTCTACCACTTGAGCCACAGTTCCACTTCCAGCCTTTTGTTGGTTAAATGGAGGTAAGAGTCTCATGGACTTTCTCGGCTTCCAACTGTGGTCCTCAGATCTCAGCTTCCTGAGCAGCTAGGATGATAGGTGTGAGTTGCCTTTGACTAGCTCATGGATTCATGCTTTAAAATGTCAAGAAGCTATAGCTTGTCAGACCACCGAATCTGATTTGCAGGACTGTGGAGAAGTGATCTTCCTGCATTGGCAGACACTGCAGTGGGCTGAGGAACGTTCCTGTCTTAAATCTATACCCCAGCCTTCCGGGTGCCAGTTCCCCAGGAACTGTCCTGTCTGAAAGCTGAAGAGAGGGAGGCTTAGAAATGAGGAGGACCTTCCCTGACTTGCACGGAGGTAACAGAGCTGGGCTTCATCCCAGCTTCGCGGACACCTGGGCTGATCCATTATTACTTGCATTCAAGTTCCCCAGCTTTGACACCTCTTCTCTGGGTTGTATATATGCCGTTGTAGGTGAGACAAAAGCACATCTTACCCTAATTATACAAGGAGTTTCATTTGCTTATTGTTTGTATTGGGTATTTTTGTTGTTGTTGTTGTTGTATTCTGCATTGGTACTGGGGCTTCTTCTCAGGGCTGTTTTGTTCAAGGATAGTATTCTACCACAGCTCCACTTCTGGCTATTTGGTGATTATTGGAGATAGAGACTCATAGGCTTTCCTGGCTGGCTGCTTTTGAGCTGTAATCCTCAGCTCTCAGCCTCTTGAGTTGCTATGGTGACAGATGTGCGCCACTGGTGTCTGGCCACAGAGCTGTTTCACCGTGGCCATTGTATAAAAGCTTACAGTGCATTTTGGGTAATTTAATTTCTCTTGTATATTTTCCTAGCTTCCTCCTACCTCTCCCCCTTCTCTTACGCAATCTCCACATGCACACACACAACACACACACACATAGACACGCATGCGCATGTAACATACGTTGATCACCTTCATCCTCCAGTGTCCTGGCCTTTTGTTGCCTCTCTCCAGACAGCACCCTTTTTACACTCATGTCCGTTATTGTTGTATTGAATATATTATATTACTGTGTATTATATGTTGTTATTGAACTCATGTGAAGATTAAGTGGCTAACATTCACCATGATGCTCAGTCACAGCCAGTGGCCGTGTGCAGCCCTGAGAGTAAGTGCTAAGTAAGAACAGGCACTGCTGAGTGACTCGCATGGAGAGGCTCTGGCCCAGCTTGCAGCGCAGCTCTTGATCAGCAGGATTGGCTTTTCTATTGGACGTATCCAGCCAGAATTTCATAGAATGGAAGGCTGAGCGGGGTTACTGCAGGGTTGAATTCCTCTGGTCCACATGGACTTGGATAAAAGGTGCCGTGGAAGTGGAGAATTCTCCTTGATAGAGCTGGCTCTGCGACTCGGGCACAGATGAGTTCCTGCTGGAGTTTTGTCTCAGGAGAACCCAAACCACCAGCCACCACCAGCCACGGCTGAAGAGGCAGGAATACAGACACCTGTGTCTTTCTATCTGGATCATCATTCTTCTTCTTCTCCTCCTCCTCTTCCTCTTCCCCTTCTCCCCACTCTTCCTCATCCTCTTCTGTTTTTCCACCTCTTCGTCCCCTCCCCTCTCTTCCCTTTCTGTTCTTATCACTTTCTTAAAGTAACTTTTGACAGCATGGGTGAGGACAGACATCAAATCTCCTTCCTCCTAGCCACGACAGAAAGGCAAGGGCATTACAACCCACAGATGCTGTTTCATGAAGTGGGGTCACCCTCTCCCTCCCCCCCGTCGTTCTTGTGAAAGGTGGCGGTGAAAGACCCGGCAACAGTAGTCACTGACCTTCTGGGAAGCGAAACATTCTACACAACTCCCTCTCCTCTCCAGCTCATTCTCTCACACTTGTGTGTCAGACGACTTTAGGCATTCATAAATCAAATGGCCAAATAAAAAGTGACGGTTTTATATTAAAGCAAACAGAAGGAACCGGAGCAAAGCTCCAGCATTAGTGAAGAAAAATATCTCACCGAAATAAAAAAAATTAATTTTCGTTTACCAGATTAGGAGCTAGGCAATGGCGTCTGCACAGCAGCCCTCCTGTTTTATGTTCCCGTACAGTTCATAACTTATTCTAGGTATTAAATCTGTCGTATTCCTTTACGTGGGTCTGCAAGGAAGAATTTATAACAGAAGACCCAGAACAGAAGACCCAGCAATTTGAAAACACAACTTAGAAAGAAATCCAATTATTCTCCTCCTAAATACTGACACATTTGACACGTGTAGGTGCCACGGGAACCAGCCACGGTGACTATCGGATTCATCAGAGACAATCCAGCAGCAAGCGCGAAGGATGATCTCATGGTGCGTTCTGAGTTGCATCCATGAGTGAAAGCAATCGAAAGCATGTCAGCTGGCTCCATGTGATTTAAATGCTGACACAACACCTACTTTTTTCAGTTGGTTAATGACCAGAATATGTGCTTCCTCCTGGAGTCCTGTAGCGCCTTTCCCCACTTGCAACTGCATTTGCACAGAAGAAGAAAGAGTTGCTTGTGTAAGTTCATGAAACCAAACAAATCGGGCCGGCAGCAGGAATTTATCAGCGCTTGCTGCTCGCGTCTCTGGGTTCTGGCCAAACACTCTCATCATTTCTACTGTTATTCTTTGTCGAACCAAGCAACTGGAGCTGCTTCAAATGTGTTCCATATAAAAATGGAACTGGATCAAACGGGGGTGTTGTGAAGAGAGGGGTCAGAGAGAGGAGTTTCTGTCTGTGGAAAAAGAAAAGATTTCACTGAAAATGGAGCAGTGGATCACAAAGGCTCAAGCTATGTACATATGATCTTCTAAAATGATGTTTCTCAAAATGAACGCCGAGAAATGCAAGCAAGGGGTATTTTGTTATTTTGCCTTTTGATTTTGGTTTTGGGGGTTTCCTCTCCTTTATCACTGCTTTGGTGGTCTGTAACTCTTGTATGTAAGTTTATCTGATTTGGGGAAGGCAGGGGGAACACAGAATTGGGGGACAAAGGGTGAACTAATGCAGCAGTGATACTCACTAGACACTGTTGAAAATGAACTATACAACCTGTACGGGAATGGGGTCAGGAGGGAAAAACTGGGAGAGAATGAGGGAAGAGGGGACACTGTTCAAAAAAGAAGTGTAAATGTGTTCATTCATTACCTCACTTACGTGACGGTAGCCCCTCGGTACATCATCTTTTACATAAAAATAAACTAAAAAATTAGCACAGGTGGCAGGAATAACATCACTCTTGTTGTATGCAACAGTGTGTTGGCCATTTGTCTCTCAATAACGGAAAGGAAGTAAGACAAGCTAGAGCCAGGTAAATTGATAAATAGAAGATCAGTGCCTACACTTGTGAAGAAAGGAACCTGAGAAGCAAAAGGCACCCAAAGGTTAAGAACCTAGGAGAAGATTAAGCTTCACACTTACTTCCTTTTGTAAAGATTAAAATAAGTCAAGAGTATAGAAGCCAGCCGGGAGATGGTGGCTTACACCTGTAATCCTTGTAATCTTAGTTGAGATCTGAGGATCGTGGTTTGAAGCTAACCCAGGCAGGAAACTTTTTAAGACTTTGGTCTCCAATTAATCACCAAAAAGCCAGAAGTAGAGGTGTGGTTCAAGTGGTAGAGGACCAGCCTTTAGCGACAAAGCCAAGTAAGAGTGTAAAACCCGAGTTCAAGCTCCAGTACCAGCACCAAAAGAGGGAAAAAAAGATTATGGAAGTCAGTTAATTATAAAATCCATTTGTATTTGATCAACACTAGATGAAGAAAAGACAATATTTTTAGGGATATATTTTATTTCAAATGAATTAGCTGATTATCCAGCAATATTCAAGAAAAAAGTTCCAACTTTCTTTTTTACATTGTAGACTTAGACATTGTTTTTGTCAGTTATTATTTGTATAGTGAGTCTAATTTATATTCTATCACTAGTATAAAAGAAAATCTAGGCAAAATCAAAGCAATCCAGAATCTCTAAAACTTGATATAAAACAAGAGAAAATACAATATCAAACTCTGGACAGTAGGATTGACTCTCTTCCACCAAACACACAAACTATATATTGCAAAACTTTCTCCTCTCTCTCTCCCTCCCTTCCTTCCTTCCTTCCTTCCTTCCTTCTTTCCTTCCTTCCTTCCTTCCCTCTTTTGTTTTGTTTTGTTAGTTTTGGTCCTGGGGCTCAAACTCAGGGACAGCACCCAGGCCCTGAGTTCTTGAAGGAATTTGTCCCCAAAGTTCTAAGTTAGAAATGTTTATTCATCTCAACCAGCCATTACCACAAATAAGCTGATGTGTACTATTAACCAGGATCCACCAAGCACTTGTTTTGGTGAAGGACACCATGGGATCTTAGGGTTTGAAGTCAGCTGCAGCATTTATACTCTTCAGAACATGCCTTCAGCTCATTGTCAGAAAAATAAACAAGACCTTAAGGCAGCTGGTCAGAAATGATTGCTTGGGTCCATGAAACTGAACAAAATCCTTGTCGAAGTTCCACTGATCTCCTTTGAGAGAGAGAGAGAGAGAGAGAGAGAGAGCATGCTCGCAGGATTATGTTGTCACTCCTATTCCCCAGTAACTTGTGGCTCATATTTTATATTCAACATATTTATTGACTTAAATCTAAGATGAACAAACTTCTTTTTAAAATCTGTCATCTTCTTTCCCTCCCTGTGGCTCTGCTCTTTATTAATTTAATTTATTTATTATTTTTGTGCCAGTTCCAGGGCTTGAAGTCAGGGCCGGGTTGTATCCTTAGTTTTATCACACAAAGCTGGTGCTGTATCACTTGAGCCACAGCTCTGCTTCTGGCTTTTTTGATGGCAAGTTGGAGACAGACATCTCACGGGCTGGCTTCGAACAGTGATCTTCAGATCACAGCCTCCTAAGTAGCTAGGATTATAGATATGAGGCATGCATCTAGCCCAAGTACACATCTTCAGCTCTCACATCATACTGAGCTCTGCCTATAAGTAGTGCTGAATTTATGATGCACAAACGACTAGATTCACATTTCTCTGGACACATGCTTGCTGGACAGGCAGTATCCCTCTTAATTTAATTTGGCTGAAATGTATAGTGGAATTAGTGTATGCTTGATGCCATGTGTAATGTAGCTCTTCTATAATATCAGATTTCATTCATGCACAAATAACCTACACAGGGCAGGCAAAAGTCCTTCATTCTTCCATGCTGACCATTTCACATCTGGAACAGTGGCCCCTTGTCCTAGTCCTTTGGGACAGTTTTTACAGTGTTGCTGGACAATATTTTCCAAAGAAATTGCCCTGGTGATATGGCCCCTTATTTCACGAAGAAGACGGATGCGGAACTCAGAAAAGATGCTGCTGGAGTCCATGTGTTTCTTCTCCGGTGCTCAGCCGGCATGGGCCTCCATGTAATAGAAGAGGGCAGTTCCTTTTTGGCAGATAGGTCACATGACTAACCCGTGCTATGCAATCCCTGAAAAGTCAAGTTCTTTCCAAAAGATAATTTCAAAACCGGACTGCCTAATCCTGTGAGTGGAAAGTTAATGTTTGCTCCGTAGTGGAGACCTTCCATTTCTCCTTACTGAATATGCTCCAATTCTCCTTACTCAACATGCTTCAATTGTGTTTAGTAAGGGTTCTTTTGGGTAATGTTAATTACAAAGCATGATTTTTCTTTCCAGTGTTTTAGAATAAAAAAATAAGGTATAAGTCTTCTATAGTTTTCATCCAGGGCGCAATTCAAGGGAAATAGCAGAAAAAATTGGACTATGTTATTCACACAAAAATAGCAAAGGGTTCTATTGAAAGAGCCTGGTGATTTGATGTGATCTATAAACTGTTATTTTTCATTATCCATTAAAATATCACAAAACTAAGGCATCCTATCTCTATAGCTTTTCCTTAAAAAGCAGAAAGCTTGTGGCTCACGCTCGCAAGCCTAGCCACTCAGGAGACTACAATATGAGGATCATGTTCATAGTCAGCCTGAATAGAGAAATCTCTGAGTCTCTTATCTCCAATTAACCATTAAAAGCCAGAAGTTGAGTTGTGGCTCAAGTGGTAGAGCACCAGCCTGGAGAAAAAGTTAAGCAAGAGCTTGAGGATCTGAGTTCAAGCCCCACTACTGGTACACTTTCTCTCTCTCCCTCCCTCCCCCCTCTCTTTCTCTCTCTCTCTCTCTCTCACACACACACAAACAAGTAAATAGTATGATTAAAAATTAATTTAGTCTGTTTTTCCATCAGTTATCCTCATTACAACCAAATTGGCTAATTGTACTTATTTCCTAAGTGTGTCCAAGTTATTATAGTGTCTTAGTGTTGTTGCATTAGATGCTGTCAGGTTAATGTCTTTATCTTTCTTCAGGAATTTGGCGTTTCCCCTTCGCCCTCCCCAGCCTCTCTGAGTGATTCCTCAAGGATCTTGGCTAACTCTTCACGCCAATCCGCAGGTGTGGGAGTCCCGGGCACCCAGCTGTGACCGGGCTGCACGGAGACCCAGACTTAATCAAAACAACTTCATTATTATTGAGATCAGGCAGGTTAATTGCAGAGTTAGTTACACAATGAACATCAGGTAGAGCCAGAAGTACTCTCGGGTAACGAGGGAGGGTAGTAAAAAAAGAAAAAAGAAAACCAGAAGCATAGGTGGAGTGAATTTGGTCAGAGTACATTGATACGCAAGTTGTAAACATCACAATCCCTTCTATACAATGAGTTGATTCTAGTGGAAAATCCTAAAGCTGGGCGCCAGGGGCTCACACCTATAATCCTAGCTGCTCAGGTGACTGAGATCTAAGGATCGTGGTTCAAAGCCAGCCAGGGCAGGAAAGTCCATAGGCTCTTCAATTATCCACCCAAAAGTCAAAAACCAGAAGTGGAGCTGTGGCTCAAGTGGTAGAGTGCTAGGTGAGCAAAAAAGTTCAGGGACAGTGCCCACACCCTGAGTTCAAGCATTAGGCCTGGCACACACAAAAATTATATATATAATATATAATATCTATATTACATATAATATAGATATTACCTAGATTACATATAATATAGATATTATATATATTGAGATTCCTTAAATTGACCATGCAGACATGATTTTGGTATACAAGTATCTATGTGTAGTATAAAACTAGATAACTAGGTACACGGTACTGTGTAGTATAACATAGTTTCTAGGCTAGAAAACCACAGCGTGAATAGTATTCAGATGTACAGAAGGGACTCAGGCAATGGTCTCAGGATTTCGTGTCATGTAAACTACCAAGCTTGAACGAATGAACAAATATGGGCAGGACCCAATTTTAATTTTTGTGACTCGGAGTTTATGTAGTTGCATTCCTATGAATAAAATTAATACACTCACTACAAGTCCTGTGTAACTCATCTCTGTGTGGGGTTTTGTTTCTCGCTCAAGCACTCTTTTTCTTTTTCTTTTCTTCCTGGTCTGATGGAGTAGTGTGCACAATAAAGATCATAGGTTAGAAAATCAGAATACTTGGTAATCTTGGGTCCAAAATGAATCCTATCTGCCACGTGTGGAAGAGTTTGTTTTCCATTGCATTTTCCCTTTAATACGCCAAGAAGTCCTTGTCATAGTCTGTTGGTTTCTGTTGATGTCTAAGGAAATCATGTGCCCTGATTGTCACACTACAGATACTGTCTTAACAGACCTTTTCACCAGCTAGAAGGTAACACCAAAGGAGAACTTGTAACCTTAGGCTCTTGAACTTCTTGGTGACAGAGATAAGTAACGTAAGATATACATCCTGAAATTGTACTTCAAAGAGTGAAACCAATGCTAGACACTGCCAAATAGATTCAAAATTAAAGAGCCCTGGATCAAATTCTATTTCAGCCAAGAAAGCTGAAACCTTGTGGGTTCACACAGGTAATTCGGGAAAACAATCCTTTCCTACTATTTGAACTATTAAGAATAATATTTAAAACCAAATGGAGCTGAGTACTGGTGGCTCACACCTGAAATCTTAGCTACTCAAGGAGACTGAGATCTGGGGATCATGCTTTGTAACCATATAGGGCAGGAAACTCTATGAGACTCTTATCACCAATTAACCCCCAAAAAGCTAGAAGTAGAACTGTGGCTCAAGTGGTAGAACAATGACTTGGAGTTAAAAAACTAAGGGACAGCACCCAGGTCCTGAGTTCAAGTCCCAGTGTCAGCACTCACATTAAAAAAGAAAAAAACCAAACCAAACCAAACCCAACCCAAAACCAAATCCAAGTAAAACATAAACGGAAGCGGATTCACTACCACACTGGGCAGGTATTCTCATCTGAGGCACAGATAGAACGAAGAATGTGGGTGTGTTCCCTGGGCGCCACACGAAGAATGTGGGTGTGTTCCCTGGGCGCCATTCTCTGCAAAGCACAACAGGACAAACCCCAGACCAAACTTAGACACATTCGATTTCCTTTGGCTGATAAGATACAATAAAATGAAGGCGTCTGGATTTGGGGTGATGAGAGGGTGGCGGAGCAGGAAGACCTGTGGGTAAGTCATCACTTCCAAAGGGTTAGCCTAGCAGAAAAGAAAGAGAAAAACCTGCTGTGAAGTATTTCATTTTTGTGATTCTTTCACAATTTGCAGAAGCAATGGCACATCAGGGAAGTTTCCTTCTCTTTGGGGAATCATAAATAAAACAGTGGTGTAATCAAAGGACAGAAGAAAAAAGAGACTTCGGGTATTTAATTCTTATTTACCTGCTTTTCTATTATGTATGACTCCCGGGCAGGCCGAGAGTCACAGAAAACCATCAGTCAGCCTAGCCCGGCTGCCGGAGCCCTCCAAACTCTGAGCCTGTAGCTCCACTTACTGCTTGCTACTCAGTGAGTAGAGAAGGATTGGAAAGTACAAGCCAGCTGTGAGGTTCCTGGTGGATGTGCTATCGGGGCTGTTTCATTTCTCTGATCGGTATTCCCCTCCTGTCCTCTCTCCAGAGAGCTCCTGCTACTGCTCGGTGAACTTTCTGGAAGCTTGGGCATCAAGGGAGGGCTGGAAGTCAGGGACCCGGGATGCTTCACTGAGCTTCCTGCACCCCTGAGGTCTCAGGGACACCCCGAAAACCCTGTGGCTGTGGCCAGAGCTCCTTCCCCCTTCCGGGACCTGGAATCCTGCCTGGCACTGGCATCTCTCTGTGTTTATCCTCTCAAGCCAGGCTCTGGGCTCGTGTCTCAGCAGCCTCCACTGAGTACGAAGACGTAATATAGTATATACGAAGGAAAAGTTAGTTAGATGGATTCTGCCCGAAAAGATGGATGGCTGGGGCCTGAGAGATACCCAGAGACGTAGCGATGGCCAAGCCTTGTGCGCACATCTGCCCAGAGGCAGGCCTGCTTTTGTGAAGTGATTCTAAATTCTTCTTTTGTGTGAGGAATAGCACAGGACTCCTGAGATGCGTGTGTGTGTGTGTGTGTGTGTGTGTGTGTGTATGTGTGTGTGCATGTGTGCAGGTACTGGGGCTTGAACTCGGGGCCTGGGTGCTAACCCTGAGCTTTTTAGGCTCAAGGTTAGTGCCTTACCACTTGAGCTACAATTCCATTTCTATTTTTTTTTTTTTTATGTTTAACTGGAGATAAGAGTCTCACAGACTGTTGTGCTTGGGTCTGGCTTTGAACTGAGGTTTTCAGATCTCAGCCTTCTGAGTAGCTTACAGGTATGAGCCCAGAGAAGTCTTTTGAAATGCGTTAGAAACAAACTTCCCAACATTTCTCTCTGCAGGATCATGCATGAATGCGTCAAAGTGCAAAGAAGGAACAGCTTAGGTGTGTGTCCCGGGACGGGTCTGCTGCTGTGTCTGACAAGCAGTGGCTATTTACCATATAAGCAATCACGAGTTGTCCTTTCCAGGACCTTCCAAACTGTAACTTGACGTGTATTATTAAAATGAAGCATTTTAGAATTTAGTAACATTTTCTAAATTCAGTATTATTTAACGTTTTGTTATAAGCCAAAATGTTTATTGTTTTATAGACTCAGTATACCTTTTAGCTTTATCCCTACTGCTAATTACACACTAATGCAGTGGCAGGGATTAAGTTCCCATGTACGTCTTAGGATAGGTGTGGTAACACACAGCTGTAAGCCTAGCATTTAGGAGGCTGAGGCAGGAGGACTGTACTTTAAGGCCAGCCTGGGCTACAAGTGAGATTCTGTCTATAAAACCAAACCAAACCATCCCTGCAAGTTGGGCATGAACACGAATCAGTGATAAAATTGTAGCAATATGGAGGGCAGTGAAAACCACGGTATTAGACTTTAAATCAATTGTAATCAGTTTCCATTTGTGACATCGCCGCATACACCTTCTGGCCATTAGGAAAAGGGGGTCGTGGAATAGTTTGCACACCAGGTATTGTATAGGTGAAAACCAAGAAGAAACTTTGTGTCCGTGAAATGGCACGAGTTTTCTGTCAAGAAAAAAAACAGAAATGATCTCTACAAGTCTTATTTTGGAATTAGAAATTGAAAGTCCGGTCATGTCCTGGGCACGTATTCCAGGAAAGGCAAAGCAACGAACACTAGAGACAGCAAGTTCACCACAGCGCGATTCGAGACAGACAAGCTGCGCAATCAGCGTCAAGAAAGGGTGCTGCCCGCGCACAATGGAGGATTACGGTATTGAGCCGGAAGGAAGAGCGGCGTACATCGTGAGTAAGAAAGTCGATGGACCTGGAGATGCTTACGTTGAGCGAGACAAACCCATATCACGTGTTTTAGCACATGTGTGGATTTAAACCTGAAGTAGTGGTGGTGATGATGATGATGAAGAAGAAGAAAATACTGGGACATTAGCATAAAAGGAGAACTGTTTGGTGAGGAAAATTCAGACAGAAGGAAACAGGAGAGAGAGAGAGGACGGGGGTAACTATGGTCAAGGTACATTATACATGCGAATATACATGGATTTACATACATACACGCATACAAGATAGTGTGATGAAACTACTAAATCCTGTGTGAAAAAGGGGGGGTGGAGGGAGTTATAGGGTGAGTTTGATTCCAGGGAACCTGTGGCAATATGCTAAAATCCCTTTGGACAATTAGCTTGTACACATTAAATATAGCTGGGCGCTGGTGGCTCACCCCTGTCATCCTACTGAGGAAGCCGTGATCTGAGGATCATGGTTCAAAGCCAGACCAAGCAGGAAAGTCTGCGAGGCTCCTATCTCTAGTTAATTACCAAAAAGCCAGAAGTGGAGATGTGGCTCAAGTGTTAGAGCATTAGCCTTTGAAAAACTTGTTTGTTTTTAATTGCAAGGGTGATGTACAGAGGGGCTATAGTTACGTAGGTAAGGAAGGAGTACATTTCTCGTTAAACAATGTTACCTGCTCCCTCATTTTCTCCCATTTTTCCTCCTCCCTCAGACTCCCTTCCCCGGCAAGTTGTAAAGTTCATTTCCAGCACAGTATCTAGTGAGGATCACTGGTAAACTGGTTCACCCTTGGTGCCACCATTTCCCTGATTCCCCTCTCCTTCCCCAATTCACATAAACTTTTATACAAGACAAAGGGTACAGAAATCAAAAACAGTGACAACAGGGAATAAACCAAAGGGCAGAAAAACAAAGGAAAAAGAAATGACTGCAAACAGTACAATAAAAACGTCCCTCTTGATTCCACTTCTTAGAGTTTAATGAAATCATTTTTTTAAGTGACAGAAAAATTCTTCCCAATGTCAGACGGTGTTGGTACGGTATTTCATTAAGATTTGCATCAGTATTTTCCCAATGGTCTAAAAAGAAAAAATGGAGTTGGGGCTTTAGCTCGGTGATAAAAGACTTTCCTAACATGTGTGAGGGCTTTCTAACAAAATCCAAACCTAGCTGGGCACTGGGGGCTCATACCTATAATCCTAGCTACTCAGGAGAATGAGATCTGAGGATCACGGTTCGAAGCTAAGCGGGGCAGGAAAGTCTGTGTGACTTTTATTTCCAATAAACCCCCAGAAAACAGGAAGGGAATATGAACGACTCCAGTGGCAGAGCTCCAGCCTTGAGTGGAAAAGCTAAGTGAGCCTGTGAGGCCCTGAGTTCAAGTCCTACCAATTAATAACAAAAGACAGACATTTAATGCATAGCAAAGAGGTGATCCTAAGCCTCTGTGGAGTTTTGAAGGAGAAAAAAATATTTTCTTGCAAGTGGCTCAATTTTCAGGCAAGATCTGTGTGCACCTGCAGCTGTACAAGAGACGGTTTGCATCCATACATGTGCAATCTTAAAATCTAACAATAAATCAAGAAATAACTTGGCAATTGCAAAAATTTTAAGGCACCGCACTTGTATATCACCTTACTAATCACCTTTTCAGTACATTTACAAAGACAGATTTTCTGCCTCCTACAAAGCCCCCCCCCCACCCTAATTCTTTGCATTTCAGTAAACCCACACAAATTAGAATGATCGCAGCTACGTGTCAATGTCGAAGGGTCAGCGCTGTGCTGATGACAGCGATAATTCAAGTTTCCAAGTACGCTTGCCATCTCTCTTCTGCGGACAGATTTCTTCTGAGCCGTGGGTGGGCGCGTCCCCGGGGAGAGGCGGCTGTGGAGGCTGCCACCTGGCAGCCGCGGGCACAGGCTGCGGCAGAGGCACAGATTGGAACCCAAGCCTCATCAGGCGCAGCTGGGACAGTGGCACGTTTCAGAAGTGGAGTGCAGATTTCACACCGGGGGGAGGAGGGGGTCTTCAAAAATCATTTGGAAGTCTCCTTGGCTTTCACGGACTTTTAATGAAGTGAGAACACCTCTGGGGGGAAAATATATATCACCACACTATTTGCAGGTGGATAGGAACTTTTGGTCACATTAAAAAAAAACTGCAGTGGAGTATGCTGACTTCAAAATACCAGTTGCTAATAATAATTAGATCTCAGAGCAAGTCAGAGACCAGCTTGCAATCCTTGCTACCTGGGTGGCTGAAAATCGAATTATAGTTTCAGGCTAGCACAGACAGAAAAGTTGCTAAGGATGCTCTTTAACACATAGTTAGATTCAGTGGCAAGCATCTGCCAATCTCAGATCTGAGCACAGGGGAATTGTAGTTCTAGGCCAGCCCAGGAAAGGATCCACGGAGAGGAGCTGGGTACAGCGGTGTGTGCCTGGCAGCTCAGCAGCAACACAAGCCTGAAATAGGTGGAATAAGGTCCAGGAATGTTTTTTTTTTTAAGTCACATCCTACAGTCACAAAGAAAATGATTAAGCGGGGAGCCTGAGGAACTGAAGCGTACACCGAATTAGGATCATGCTAAACTCACCCCGGAGTCTCACACGGATGTCCAAGCCCCACTTCTGATGGGCAGCAAGGCCTGCAGGCAGCTCGCAGGAAGGTAGAGAGGTTGCATCTGCATGAGATTTCTATGAGTGTTAGGAAAAACAACGCATGGAAGACTAGACTTTTCTATTTATCTTTAGTCTTAAAGACTCTGCAATGCCACCAACATCATTTGGCAGAGCATTTGACCTCTTTTTAAATCAACTGGGTGATCACATGCTTTTATCTTTTTTTTTTAAAGCATCCCTCAGTATGCTGCTCACAGCCATCGCTATCTAAGGCCCCGCTCCGCTTTTAGCTGTAAGGCTGGGGAGTGGTTAAATCTGATCATTCCTGGTGGGCAGTGTGTTTACCAATGGTTGTGGCAAGAGTGCTATCCCCCCCCCTGGCAGACTTAGGGGCCCCCCACCTCCTGCGAGGTTGTCAGCCTCCTAGAGAGTGACCCCGAATCCTTGCAGGGCAAATCTCACTCAGATTCCAGCTTAGTCCCTTAAAAACAACAGGATCTAAGGTTTTCAGCTAAAGTTGACTCATAGTTCAAACGTAGTGGAAGTATTCTCCAGGACTGGTAGATGGAGAGAGTATTAAACTCCAGTCAGGTAGGGTCAGGAGCAGGGTGTTGTGGATAGGAAGAAAGACTTTCATTCACCATCATTTGGCTGAGTCTCTTGACAGCTCAAGTCAAGTTGGACAGGTTTTGTTTTTAATCATTTCATCCATACTTCCTGATCTTATGCTTCCTCTTAGGGGCTCTTCCTCTACACTTATCACTCCCTCCTGCTTATGAACTAAATGCTCAGTAAAATATGTGTGAATATTCCATTTCAGCACATATATATACATATATATATATATATATATATATAGAGAGAGAGAGAGAGAGAGAGCTCTTGAAGAATAAAGGAATTGTATCACTGATCTAGCATTACACATTAACTGTAGCCTTTTAACACTTTAGAGTAGCAATGAACTATACCAACTGGCTAGATTCAAACAGAAGGCCTGCTCCCTATGGCTAGGAGAATGAAATCAACACCTTGTAATGTATAGGGTGCTGACAGGACTGCGTTCCGGCCGATGTCAGAAGCTGAGCTTTGTTGAGATTATACCTGCTCATGCTAGCCTCACTGGAACATGGCATACAGGTGTACTTCACCCAAATGAATGACGGAGCTGGGGACCAGGAGACACAAACGAGACGGTGAGGACCTGAGTCTCTGGGGTCCTCTAGCTCACTAGACTCTGTCTATAGGAATAGATGCTGCCTTTTAATCTATACACATATTTTACAAACTACAAATCTTTATATTAGGCTAAAATCTGCTCAAAGGTTATGGGACGTGAGATGAGGAACTGATCTTAAACTTGAATCTCACAGCAATTCTGGACTCAAAAAACAGACGTCTGATCTGTAGACAAAATCGGTTAGAAAACTTCTGCTGTGGTGCATTACACAGGTGTAGTATGAAGCAGGCAGGCAGTTCTGCAATCTATTTTGATGTGAACTTGATAGACTCCATGTGAGTATTTTCTTTTTTTTTTTTTTGCTGATCAGAGGACTTGAACTCAGGGCCTGGGTCCTGTCCCTGAGCTTTTGTGCTCAAGGCTAGTGCTCTACCACTTTGCCACAGCTCCACTTCCAGTTTTCTGGTGGTTACTTAGAGATAAGAGGTTTTTTTTTCTATTCTTTTCTTTTCTTCTTTTTCTTTCTTTCTTCCTTTCCTTCCTTGCTTCTTTCTTCTTTTCTTCCTTCCTTCCTTCCTTTCTTTCTTTCTTTCTCTTTCTTTCCTTTCTCTCTTTCTCTTTCTTTCTTCCTTCCTTCCTTCCTTTCTTTCTTTCTCTTTCTCTCTTTCTTTCCTTTCTCTCTTTCTCTTTCTCTCTCTTTCTCCCTTCCTTCCTTCTTTCCTTCCTTTCTTTCTTTCTCTTTCTCTCTTTCTTTCCTTTCTCTCTTTCTCTTTCTTTCTTTCTTTTCTCTCTTTCTTTCTCTTTCTCTCTTTCTTTCCCTTTCTCTCTTTCTTTCCTTTCTCTCTTTCTCTTTCTCTCTTTCTCCCTTCCTTCCTTCCTTCCTTCCTTTCTTTCCTTCCTTCCTTTCTTTCTTTCTTTCCTTCTTTCTTTCTTTCCTTCTTTCTTTCTTTCCTTCTTTCTTTCTTTCTTTCTTTCTTTCTTTCTTTCTTTCTTTCTTTCTTTCTTTCTTTCTTTCTTTCTTTCTTTCTTTCTTTCTTTCTTTCTTCTTTCTTTCTCCTTTCTTTCTGATAGGAAACTTTATTAGAAAGACATACATGGCAGAGAAAGCAAGCACGTGACATAGATATGCCACAGGAAAGACGAGACAGCCCTTCAACTCATTCCCAACCATCTTGAGCATGACAGAGGTTGGCCTTGGGCTAAACAGAATTGGGGTCCTCAAAGCTAGTCTTCTGTTTGGTGGGCTCCTTACTGCTTCCTGTAAGGCTGAGGTGCTAAGGATTTGAGTCCATCCATTCTTATTTCCTCCTTCTTACGTCCTCATTCTTGGTAGCCCTCTGCCCTTATTTTGTTGTCAGAGCAGACATTTTCAATTACTGAGCTAAGCACATAGTAGGGGCACAGTTATATTAAAAACCAAATATATGTTTGTACTCCTTCTTGTCCTATTTGAGAGAGAAGTCACAAGAAGTCCAAACAAAGCCAGGCGCCGGTGGCTCACACCTGTGATCCTAGCTACTCAGGAGGCTGAGATCTGAGTTTCGTGGTTTGAAGCCAGCCTGGGCAGGAAAATCTCTGAGACTCTTGTCTCCAATAAACTACTCAGAAAAAGCTGAAAGTGGCTCTGTGGCCCAAGTGGCAGAGTGCTGGCCTTGAGTCAAAAAAGAAGCTCAGAGACAGCTCCCAGACCCCGAGTTCAAGTCGAAGGACCAGCAATAAATAAATAAATTAATTAAAAAGTCCAAACAATAAAAGTAAATAAAAATAACTTCCCTGGGAGCCAGATTTTTCCCTCATGAGAGGCACATATAATCCGTAGCTTTGTTGCGGGGAGGGCAGAGAGACAGCTTTTGCTGTCTTTTATCCTTCTATCCCTTTACTTAACGAGCACCCATTGAGCAACTGCTGCGGATCGGCTTTAGCTACATTCCAGGACACAGAGATGAATGAGGCAGGATTTGCACACTCACCAAGCATGTATCTTTGTGGACAGCTTTGCTACTACCGTGACCCAAGCATTAGGAAGGGAGCATGCAAGTTCTGCAGAGCGCAGAGTGAGTAGGCCTTGCTTGCCTGGTAGCCAGGGCTGACTGTGATGGTCACACTCAACAGGGTGACTGCAAATGTCAGGTGGGCTGGAGGGTGTGACTTTGGATGTGAGCCTCATTATCAAGAGTAAACATGGCCAAGGCCAGTGCTCATGCCTGTAATCCTGAGGTCTGAGGAACACAGCTCAAAGCCAGCCTGGTAGAAACGTTTGTGGGACTCTTATCTCCAATGAACATAAAAAAGCAAGAAGTGTTTCTGTGGCTCAAGTGGTAGAGTGCCAACCTTAAGTGGAAAATGCTAAGGGGACAAGCTTGGTACTGAGTTCAAGTCTCAGTACCAATACACACACACACACACACACACACACACACACACACACACACACACACACACACAGAAAGGAAAATCCCCAGAGAGACTCAACATTATTTCAGATTCATTGTGTGCCTTTTAATCTACACGTAGACAGTAAAGAACTAGAGAGTGATGTGCTATGCTTTTCACACTGCTAATTAGATACCTAATCTAAAAAGTCCTCAGATTCTACTAAGCATCCTGTTTTGTGTTGGAGCAGTCATGTACAATCTCATAGCTTGCAGGTATTTCATTATTTATACACAAGATAAGCTCTGTTCTGAACCAGCTACGGGTGTGTGTGTGTGTGTGTGTGTGTGTGTGTGTGTGTGTGTGTGTGCGTGTGTGTGTGTGTGTGTGTGTGTCTCCAAAGGTAGGATTCACAGGAGTGGACATATCAGGATTGATTTTTTTCTGAAGTTTTAAAATCAATGTTGTTATTATAAAGGTGATGCACAGAGGGGTTACAGTTACACACGTCAGGTAAGGAGCACATTGCTTTTTGGACAATGTCACCTCTTCCCTCACTCTCTCCCAGTGTTTCCCTTCCATCCCTGCCCACAAGTTGTATAGTTCATGTTCAACACAATGTCTAGTGAGTGTCACAGATGCATTGTTCACCCTTTGTCAGGATTTTTCTTTTAACTACAAATGGCGAATCACAGGCCTTGAAGTCAGAAATTTCGTAGCAAATCGAATTAAATGGACAGCATTTGGAGTAGAATGGTGACAAATATAGTCTCACTATTTCTGGTACAATTTTGTTTCAATTTTATGAGTGTGTGTGTGTGTGTGTGTGTGTGTGTGCATGCGCGCATGCGTGCGCTGAGGAATGTGACTTATTTCTTCCTGGGTCATGGTAGAGTCAAATGGAAAGTTCTGAGAGTCAACGCTCTGTCCGGAGCCTCTGTAGCAGGCTGGGCCTTCCCAGCGGTCTACCTGCGGTCTGCTTGCACGGTCAGGCGATGAATGCCACATGCTGCGGCAGGCTGTAGGCTAAGCGGTCCATGACAGGAAACCTGAGCTGACAGTCACATGACGGGAAGAAATGCAAACATTCTAACTCCCGGGGAGTGAGGCTTCAAGATTCCAGAACTGTGCAAGAACAGCTCGGATAAGTAGGAACGTGCATGAAAAGCAGGCTGGCCTGGGTGTTTTTAGAACTGGGTTTTGCGCCGGGGCGGAGATGTTGTGCATAGTGTTGCTCAGCTACTCTTACCCAGTTTCTTCTTTGCTGTGTTACCTGGGGACAGTTGGTGCCCGGAGCTGGGCTCCCACACGTACAGAGACCCTCTGGGTCCACTCACTCAGCATCACACCCCTGAAGTAGGCCGTCCGTGCCATCCTGGGTCCTGGGGCGGTGGACAGGAGGTCAGCTTTGAGTGGAGGGGTTGGAGACGAGTCAGGACAATGTAGGACCTGCCTCTTGCTCCAGCCATCTTGAGCTCAGTAGAGACACCTGTCTGCTTGCGGAGATGGGAGCATCCTGATTTCAAGGACAGCCTGGACCTGTGGGACCCTGTCGGAAAAAAGGGGAGTTGTCGGAAAGAGCAAACCAAGCAGCGTTCCTTGTTAGTTCCGTTGTTACCACTGTGTGCTCCTGAAATTCAGTTTTGGTTAGAAGCTGTGACGAATAAGATGACAAGCTTTGACCAAAAATGTTATCCTAGCAGACATGAGGGAGCGGAGAACACAAAGCCAAAAGAATAAGGAGACATTCATTCTCTACATCCAGACCGACTGGTTTTGCTGCAAAGAAGGTTGAAGCTTCTTAGTACAGGCACCACGCACGGCTCACTCACGTAGGCGATGGATCCTTCCAGAAGCATTCCAGCTTCTAAGTCTCTTGTGCTGCGTCACATACATACTTCAAAGCTACTTTAAGTGAGATTTGATTGCTCTAGATCAGGTTTCTTTTTTAAAGTTTTTTCTTGTTATTATCAAAGTGATGTACAGAGGGGTTACAGTTATATAAATCAAGTGATGAGTATATTTTTCCTAGACAGTGTCACCCCTTCCTTTGCTCTCCCCCGGTTTGATTTGATTTGACTCCTTATTCTCCCTCCTGTCCACGCCCACCAGTCGCACAGTCCGTGCTCCACAGTGTCCAGTGAGAAGCACGGCCGCGTTTCTTCACTGTCCTTCCATTTCTGTGCCCCCGCTTTGATCCTCCCAAAGACAGATACATGAACAAACAAGACAAAAAGAAAACAGCAAAGAAAACCCTCTTGGTTTCATTTCCTGGAGTTCATTTTGATAACTATTATTTTCTATGATCAGAGGCCAGATGCACCTTTGCATTGCTCCTCTACGAGTGTTCTTTCCAGTCCCCGTGTGTGAGCCCCAGGAGCCTCTAGATCAGGGTTCTTACTGTGAATGGATGAATGGAGGCCCTTCCAGGACCTCTCCAATAGCTCATTGCATTGCTGTGCATCTAAGGAGTGCTGAATTCAAAGGCGAGGTCTCTGTAAGAAGGCAAGGAATATTGGATTCTGTTAGGCGGTGCAGGTGTGTTGTAAAGGAGAGTTTTCTTCTGAAAACTATGAATGCAATTCTTGAGTTTTGGTGAACAAGATGGTGCCCGGCTTCTGCCCTTCTCTGTCTAACTCGATTTTATCTTCTCAGCCTCAGGCATGACTTTAAATCACTGTTGAATATTTCACCAACTCTAAGGGAAAAAAAATTTCTTTTCATTCCCTAATACGTGTCTCTCCCTAATTAAACATGGACAAGCTTTTTGCCTTTGACCATGTCCACTTCGAGTACATCATACCAACAACAACGAAAAAACCACGGCAGATGGCTTTGTTGTGATCTAATTCCCTCCCCCGCCATTATAAAGGAATACAGCTTTTCGAGATGGCACAAATGATCTGGGGGGAAAAAATGAATGATCTATCCAAATTAACTTCTTGGCAATTGTACGTGTCTACGTGGGAAAGAAGGAGAAGAAAAAAAAAATCAACGAATGACTGAAAAGGAGAGAGAAAGAAGGAGTTAGACCATGTCTCATTTACATCCAGCTGTGAGAGCAGATCATTTGTTACGGAATCTTTGAAAGGAGAGGGCCGCTCTCGTTTATTTACATTTGTTCTCGGTTTGAAAGACAGCCCAAGAGGTAAAATAAAATGAGACTTCCTGCAACGCCTTCGAAACTTCCCCTGGAATTGAATTTCTTGTTTTATCAGGGAACGATACTTGCACTGATGTTAGGCAGACAGCTAAAAGGTCAGTAAGTTCCCGGTTGCCTTTTGTCAAGGGTTTTTGACTTGTCTGTGAATGAAGATCTCCCAGGAGGGAGGCAGGCTCTCAGTTGCTGTCATCCAGAAGACAGCCATGAATTTGAAAATGTTACAAAAAGCATGAGGGACCGCAGGCACACCTTCAGACCCGCTGCGGTGCCAATCGCCGCCCGTGTAAACATGTACACAGAAATGTTGTGGATTTGTTCTGTCAACTTTTGGTTGTGAAACAAATTGTTCTACAGCTGCCCGCCCTGAATACGGAATGAAGCTGACGGATTCTCGTGTTGTTACTGCCTTTCACCTAATCAGCCGACACCGTGTTCCCTGTTCACGCACACTGTAAGATGGTGCTGTTCACGCACACTGTAAGAACGTGCTGTTAGGAGCCCAGGGCCAGAGGACTGGCGAGACTCCATTTTCCTTCCCGCTTCTGTTTCCTAAACCTCTGCAGATTGCTGTAGATTTTCCATTGTCTGAGACTTCTGGGTGTTAGCTTCTAGGTAAAATTATCTTTCTTGTTAACTGTGAAGCCATTTTTGGAAATTACTAAAAAATATTTTCCATATATACAGAGAGACGTATATAGAGAAATATATAGAGAATTATGTATGTAAGTATATATATATATATATATATATATATATGGAAATATAGATAGATGGAGAGATAGATAGATAGATTTATTTCTCATCAAGCTAAGGCTGAGAAATCCAATAGGAAGGAGCTGGCATTCCATGGTTGATATTTTTCTGAGACAGGTTTTCCCTATTGAGTAGGCTATACTTGAACTCCAGATCCTCCAAAGTGTCCCAGGATTACAGGTGTGAACACAACCCCTGGATATCTTCAGACTTTTCTTTTTTCCTTTTTTATTTTTGCTGGTCTTTGCTGGTCGTTTTGAACTCAAAGCCTGAGCTCTGTCACCAACCTTCTTTTTGCTCAAAGCTAACACTCTACCACTTGAGCCACAGCAGTTTATTGGAGATAAAAGTCTCACGGACTTTCCTGCCCCAGCTAGCTTCTAAACATGACGCTCAGATCTGAGCCTCCTGAATATCTACAATTACAGGTGTGAGCCATTGGTCCCTGGCATGAGCGGCCTTTTGTCACTGTTTTAGTGTGGGGATTTATTATTGTCTCTTGTAAGACCCATTTCGGTAGCTGAGGAGGAAAAGAAGTAGGAAGAAATCACTTTGGCTCACTTCCTGAATTATTTATAGTATCCATGGAGTAAGGAGCATTTAAACCCCCTTATTCAAACAAAATTCAAGAACAGTATGTAGCTTAGTTAATAAAAATGCGACAAGATTGGATCATTGGTGTTAGTAAATGTATCCTGACGGAAAGCATGGTCAGAAGCCAGGGGAGGCGCGCTAGGGGAGGAGCTGGAGAAAGATGTTTGAAGCCAGGCTAGGCAAAAGATTGTGAGGCTCCATCTCAACCAATGACAGGGTGGTCGTGGGGCTGTGGTCACCCGCCTGACAAGTACAGGCACAAGGATCAAAGGCTAGCCTGGCTTGAGCGAAATCTGAGACCCTATTTGAAAAATTATGAAGAGAAAATGATTAGGGACATGGCTCACGCGTAAGACCCCAAGTTCAAACTCCAGTACTGCCAAAAAACGGAAGGTTGTCCTATTTTTTATGTCAGTTTAAATAGCTGAGCTTTTCTAGGAATTTGCTGGTTTTGACATTTTGTCTATAATACCTCAATTAATATTATTAATTACTATTGTTATTATACTATTATTAATTACTACTATTATTAAATATCCTTTCTTCCTTCCCTCCCTCCCACCCACCCTTCCTTCCTTCCTTCTTTCCTTCCTTCCTCCTTCCCTTCCTCCCTCCCCCTCCCCCTCTTTTTTTCTTTCTTTCTTTCCTTCTTTCTCTTTCTTTTTCCTTCCTTCCTTCCTTCCTTCCTTCCTTCCTTCCTTCCTTCCTTCCTTCCTTCCTTCCTTCCTCTCTCTCTCTCCCTCCCTCCCTTCTCCCTTCCTCCCTTTCCTCCCTCCTTCCCTCCCTTCCTTCCTTCCCTTGTTTAGGACCTCTTGCTCTCTAAGCAGATGTACAACCACTGAGTCATTCCTCTGGTCCTGTTATAAAAATCGTTTAATATAAGAGTTTCCCTCTTAATTCATTTGTTCACATGTAATACATTATCCTCTCTGTGCCTCATGAAGTTTTGAAATTTAAATTTAAATTTTTTATTGTGCAGAGTGGTTACAATTACTTAAGTCAGGTAATGAGTACATTTCTTTTTGGACAATGTCACCCCTTCCCTTGTGATCTAAATTTGCTATGTGTGTGTGTGTGTGTGTGTGTGTGTGTGTGTGTGTGGGGTGTGCATGCACACACGTCCATGCACGTGTGTGCACGTGTGTTTATGCCAGGGCTTATGCCCATGGGCCTTGGGCTTTCATTTGTCTTTCCTGCTCAAGGCCAGGTCTCTAGCACAGGGGTCATAAATCCAGCCTGGCTTTTGGCTGGTTATTTTGAAGATGAAGTTTCATGGAGTTTTCTGCCCAGGTTGGCTTTGGACTATGATCCTCCAAGTCTCAGCTTTCTGAGTAGCTAGGATTACAGGCTTCATTTCCTGGTTGTTGTTGTTTGTTAATAACCTTGGCAGCCAGGCATGTTGTAGAATATACCTCCGTTTGGGTTTTCTGACATTTGTTCATGACCAGACTGAGATAGTTTGCCATTTCCTGAGTTCATGTCAAGGTAACAGGTTGCCCATCTGTGCTTTCTTAAATATCTACAGGATCTATAATGATGGAGATCTCACTTCAGCCCTAATATGGGCAATTTATTATTTCTCATTTTTTTCTTGATGGTTTTGACAGGAATTAAAAAAGATATGTCTTTTCAAAGAACTGGTGTTGTTTTTGCTGCGCTGTTATATATTTGCTGTGTATTTTCTTGATTTACCTTGTCTTAATTATTTCCTTCCTTCTTTGTCTTTGGGCTTCATTTCCTGCCCCTTTTCTAATGTTGTGAATTGCATCTCTAGGTAATTAGTTTTTTGCTTTTCTTCTTTTCCAGTAAGTTCAGAGTACTAAATTTAAGATCCTAAATGTCTCCCTAAGCAATGTTTTAGTAGCAGCTACAAGTCTTGCTATGGAAAATCTACTAGTATGCATTTGAAAATATTGTTCAGCTTCTCTCTTGATTTCGTCTTTGACTTATGGAAGTCTTTTAAGTTTAGAAATCTTTTCTATTATTGAATAATATGAGGCTTTCTTGGATTTATGTGTATTTGTCCCAGATTTCTAGCTTCATTCTGCTGCTAGTGAAAGAATATATTTTATAAACTTGAATACGTGAAGCATAGCTTGAAGCCCATTGAGAGTTGCTTTCTGGGCTGGCATATGGTTAATATTAGCTAATGTTTCATACACGTTTGTAGAGCACAGAGATGCCCTTACCACTCTACTGTGTGTGATGACATGCCATCAATTCTGGACTTTTGTGGCTGCTCAAACCCTGGTTTCCTCCTGCAGTCCCCAAACAATAGGACCCGCTAGGGTTCTTTCGAAGTGTGACCCTTCTTGGGCCCTGTAGGTCAAATACAACCACTGAGTTCCTTTTACATTTCTAGTGTCGGTGACTCTGCTCTTACCAACCCTCCACTAGTCATGAAAACAGTTCCTGCTTTTGCCTAGGCAGCATTTTGTCCTAGGGGGAGAGCTTTCGTTCTATTTCCATAAGCACCCTACCCTTCTTTCCTATAAAGCATATTACCTTGTAAGTGAATACTGGTTTAAGCTGATTTGTAAAGTTTTAGGGTCAGAATGAATGACATTTCGCTGAAATGAATATTACTTTCTCTAGAAGAGCTTGGTGGTGGCCAAGGGACCCTCTGTGTCAATACTTTCCTAATTGGCAGCTGAGAGTCTGAAATGAGAGAGGGCCCCTTTTATTTCTTTATCTATTTTTTTCTCATGCCAGTACTGAGGGTTTAACTCAGGGTTATTGTCCTTTGGCTTTTTTTGCTCAAGGCTGGTGCTCTACCACTTGAGCCATACTTCTACTTCTGGCTTTTTGCTGGATAATTAGAGACAAGAATCTCACGAACTTTCCTGTCCTGCCTGGCTTCAAACTGGCTTCAAAGGTCCTCAGGCTCAGCGTTCTGGGTAGCTGGGATTACAGGTATGAGTCTTTTCAGGGAGCTGATGTTCTTCTTTACTGTGTGCCAGGCAAGTAGACTTCCTGCAGCAGTGGAAGCTCCAAGGGCAGGCACTATGCTAATTGCTTTGCTGGTTTATTCCATTTATTTAATTTTTGGCAGTTCTGGGGTTTGAACTCTGGGCCTTGTGCTTGCTAGGTAGGTACTCTACTGTGAAGCCTTATTTCCAGCTCATTTTCATGCTGCTTATGTTCGAGCTAGGTCTTGCTTCCCCGTCTGGCATGTATCAGCGAGGCGGCCCACCTGTTTTGGGATTCCTGCTGTAGCTGGGGTGATGGTGCAAACCACCATGCCGGCTATGGGTTGAAAAGGGGCCTCCTGAACAGAACCCTTTCATCTCAGCCTTTCCAATGAACTTGGATCACAGGTGAGTCCTCCACGCCTGGCTGCTCTCCTGGACTTCTCATTTGAAGGCTGCTACCATTACATTAGAATATATAACTGAAAGAGCAGCATACGGTAAGTGCTGTCTTCCATAAGAGATTACAAACTTAACAACAACAAAAAGCACAGAATTAGAGGGGCAGATTTCTTTGCAGGGATCCATGCGTTGATGCATTTCAGAGACTTCTGCTTCAAAGAAGCGTGAAAACATTGTCTTCTAGTCAGCGGTGAGGGCCTCAGGAAGCCCTTAGAGAGCTCACTGTGAGTCGTAGTTGGGAAGGCGCAAGGAAATGGTTTCCTTCATCTTTTTAAAGATGATAGACTAAAACAAAACGTATACATCTTAGTGGAGTCCCTTATGGTTCAACGCATGTACGCATTAGCCAATGCTCAAGTCAAGTTAAACGCATTTCTCTCCTCAATTATTTATCATTTCCTCATGGTGAAAAGTTTTCAAAACCGTTTCTTCAAATACTTTGAAAGGCATGTAAATACTGTTATGTATACTCAGCTCATGTTGCAGTCACTTCTACAGTTAAACAAATAGTAGCTTCTGTCTAACTATAACTCAATATCGTAATACTGTCTTCTTCATGTATTCCTTAGGTATAGGAAGTTTGAGCGCCAGCCTGGACCTAAGCATTGGTTTCAAGCCTTGGCTTTTGGTTAGCAAAGCCAGCAAGCCTTAACAAGGTGAGAAGGCGCATTCTTCCTAAATTTGGGGTGGGCAGTGTAGGTAAGGGACATCAAGCCTGGGGCTGGCATCCGTGGAGGAGTTGGGTTTGCTCACCGGGGGCTTTGTGAAGGCTTTGCTAGCCCCACATATGAACTCATGGGCATCTCCTTAACTTCCTTGTGCTTTTTGTTGACACACACGCTTTAAGACCTTGAGAGTCCACTCTTCAACAGATTCTGATTTTGTGATTGTATTTCTAGATGCCTTTCCGGCCATTTTGGTGACTGGTTGTAGAATGTTCTTGAACATGACCATGCCCACCCCTAGCTGGTTGGGAGGGGATCTAGAGAAGGGCCTTGTACATTCTTGGCAAGTGATCTCCCATGAAGCGACATCCTGAGTCCACCCGACCTGCTCCATTTTGTTTTCGAAAGAGAGGATCTTGCTAATCTTATAGATTGAATCTTGCTGCTTGAGTCCTCTGGAGGGCTGACATTAAAGGCATTTACCACCGTACCTACCTCGACCGGTGACGTTGGAATACCTGTACCCAGGTACTTGGTACTTGGTTCCTTCTCTAGGTTTGGAAGTTTTCTGTCATTATTAGCTTGAATAAACTTTCTACTCTTTAGCATTCTTTTTTTCCCTTTAGCATTCTTAAATGCTTCCTGAGCATGAATACCCCAAGTATGGATTCTTCTAAAACATTTTAAAGTTCCCATAGGTTTTCTCTCCGTTCCCCCCCCCACACCCCCCCCC